>NW_015168877.1:15670-16374 GCF_001447785.1 Gekko japonicus
AAGAAATTGCAAGTAGATAAATAGGGACCGCTTCGGTGGGAAGGTAACAGCGTTCCGTGAGCCTTGGTGTTTAGTCATGCCAGCCACATGACCACGGAAACGTCTTCGGACAGCGCTGGTTCTTCGGCTTGGAAACGGAGATGAGCACCGCAACCCTAGAGTCAGATTCGACTGGCATTCGAGCAAGGGAACCTTTACCTTTACTTTAGGTATGTATTTATGTTGATTTTAAAACTGTATGTAAGCCGCCCTGAGCCACTTCGGCGGAAGGGCGGGATAGAAATCTAACTAATAAATAAGTAAATAAGCAGGCCCTGACCTGGATAGCCCAGGCTAGCCGGATCTCATCAGATCTCAGAAGCTAAGCAGGGTCGGCCCTGACTAATATCTGAAACGGCGACCGCCAGGGAATAAGAGGGGCCTGACGCAGAAGCAGGCAATAGCAAACCACCTCTGAAACGTCTCTTGCCTTAAAAACAAGTCTAGCTCACCACCTAGTGGTGCATAACGCTAAAGCAGCTAGAACTTCTGGTTGCCAGACAATGTTAGGATTTCTCAGCTGTACTACACACAATGCCATATGGTGGCAGTGGTGGTGGAGGAGGAGGAGATTGGATTTATACCCCACCCTTCACTCAGAGTGGCTTACGATCCCCTCCCTACAACAGACACCCTGTGAGGTAGGTGGAGCTGAGAGAGCTCTT
>NW_015168877.1:16447-20106 GCF_001447785.1 Gekko japonicus
TCAGCAGCTCAGCACCCACGTGCAGAACATCTCAAGTTCAGTCCCAAGCATCTCCAGCTTACCAAAGCCCACGCACAAGAACCAACCAGCCACGATCATCTCCCCGAAGGAGGGCTGTAAACGTTTGCAAATGGAGAAGGGAAAGCGGTTGCGTCCATCTACCTTTAGGCAGATTTGTGTGTGTGTGTGTGTGTGTGTATAATAAAAGATCATGCAATCGATAAAGGAACCACTCATTCACAGGGAACTGCGCTTTAAAGGTAATCGATGCCACAACATTCCTACATCTTTAGATATTCGGGAAGGGGGTAGGGGGGGTAGGGGGAGTCGGGGAACAGCCAATAATGCAATCGTGCTAATGAGGCCCGAACAAGAGCATGACGGGTAGGAGCCAGACACTGCTGGAGCTTATTTGCATGAGCAGCAGCTGCTGGGTTTTTCCGTCGAAAGATCATCACCTGGCTCGAAAGGGGAGGGTGACGGGACGAGCGTGTTCACCTTCGGGCATATAGCTCTGCATTCATTACTAGCAGTTGCCCATCTCATTAGCCGCATTATGTACACTCTCGATTCACAATTTGTTGGAACAGAAGGCTGGGGAAATAGGATCCTCTTTTGAGAAACTGCTCCCATGGGCTTCCAATCAGAAACACGCACGGCGTGGGGAATCCAGCCGAATACGGGCCACGGGCCGAAAGAACCAGAGGGGGTTACGCTGATTCCGGTGGGCAACTGAGCACAAGGGGAGGGCAAGGGGAAATTCCAAGAGGCACTCTCCCTCCACTTCCAGTGCATTTTGCAACTGCGTTTGACTGTGCAAAATGGCAAGATCCACTTGCAAACAGTCGCTGAAGTGGACTGAAATGGCATTACTTAGCATGCCTCTCTGTGCAGCACATTCACTCACACACAAAAAAGCCTCTCTCTGAACACAACAGTTAGCTCTGTGCCCCTGTAATGTATTCAACAGCTGCCACTGAATGCATGATGTATGTGAAACATCTCATTGACTTGCCATGTTGAGCTTCGTCCTGGGCTAGGATCCAAATCCATCCAATTGCATTGCTAGCCCAGGAGGCACCTAGCCAATCACTTTACGGCAAGCTCCCTGAGCGGGAATGTCCGTGATTGGTCCTTATATGAACCGTATTGGTTGGTATTTGTACAGTGGGTGTGGCTACATTCGCCGGGAGAGTTTAAAAGCAGGACAACTGCCATGTAAAACTACCATCCCAGCATAGCACACTTCACTCACCCATCTAGCCCTGCCCTTGCTTCATCTACAGGCCTACATTTTAGATAAGGGTTGCCAGCTCTGGGTTGGGAAATACCTGGAGACATCCAGGTAGCACCCAGAGATCTCCTGCTGGTACAGCAGATGCCAAGAAAATACAAGATTACCGTAATCCTGATTAGGAGACGTAGAGCGTGGGCTCTGAGTATAAAGCGACCTGACGAAGCACTGAGGAAAACAGATTGTTTATCCGGGAAATCTGTAGCCACATGGCAATTGTTGGAAGCAGCAGCAGCACTGCATGACGTAAAATAAAGAAACAAAAGAAGCAGCAGCAAATTCGTGGAGTGCAATTGGACTAGAATCATTTTTGCACAGTGAACATTGCTGGGGTGCAACCTCCAGGTGGTAGCTGGAGCTCTCCTCGGATTACAACTGATCAGCAGGTTGAAATTAAGAAGAGTTTCCGGCTAAACATTAGGAAGAACTTCCTGACAGCTAGAGCGGTTGTTCGGTGAAACAGGCTTCCTCGGGAGGTGGCGGGCTCTCCTTCTTTGGAGGTTTTCAAGCAGAGGCTAGATCGCCCTCTGACAGCAAGGCGGATTCTGTGAATTCAGGCAGATCATGAGAGGGAGGGCAGGAAGGGTTTAATCCGTGCTTAGTTCTTGTGGCCCTTTCTTACACACCCAGCGAAATGCCGATCGCCACTTGGGAGTCAGGAAGTCATTTTTCTCCAGGACAGTTTGACCAGAGATCTGGGGGGGGGGGGGGGGGTTGATCAGCGGTCACCGCGGGTGTGGAGGGGGAGGTATTTGTGAATTTCCTGCATTGTGCAGGGGGTTGGACTAGATGACCCTGGAGGTCCCTTCCAACTCTATGATTCTTTTCTCTTTTTTTGGATTTTTTAAAATTAAGAAACAGCAGCACAATAACAAAATAACAACAATTGTAACAGTACTTCTAAGGGATAAAAGCAATCCTGACTTACTTAAAAGGAACTGAATGTTAAGAACATTACAGCATATCCATAACATCTTGAACATCAATTACCATAAATGAAGAGTATTTATTACATCCGGCATCACTCCTTGAGAAGCAAGATAAGATAAAATAGGAAACCAAATGCTAGTAAATTCACTATACCCATCAATATCATTTGTTGGTTTCATTATGTCTACTGCTTTTTCCATTATATAGAGGTTCCACAACTTAAAGGTAAAGGTTCCCTTGCTCGAAAGCCAGTCAAATCCGATTCTAGGGTTGTGGTGCTCATCTCCGTTTCAAAGCCGAAGAGCCAGCGCTGTCCGAAGACGCTTCCGTGGTCATGTGGCCGGCATGACTAAACACCAAGGCGCATGGAACGCTGTTACCTTCCCACCGAAGTGGTACCTATTTATCTACTTGCAATTTCTTGCTTTCGAACTGCTAGGTTGGCAGGAGCTGGAACTAGAGACGGGAGCTCACTCCGTCATGCGGCACCCGGGTCTCGAACTCCTGAACTATGGACCTTCCACAGCCTACAGTTTAGCGTCTTAACCACTTGAGCCACCACAGCAATTTACTGTGCCATAAACTTAAATTGGATTTACATTCTGTATGGCATTATGTCCCATTTAAGTCCCTCCCTGTCCCAAACCCCGCCCTCTACCACCAAGATCTCCAAGTGTTTCCCAACCCGGAGTTGGCAACCCTAACCAACAATCCGGATTTCCACCCACAGCCCCAAAGCCATGGGAAAGCTGAACAACACTCCTCAAGCAAAAACAGAAACGAAATCTATTCTTTCTTTCTTTTTGCCTGGCAGAGTTCCTGTGTTATTAAAAATGAATGTGACAGGCAGAAGTCCAACAGGTGCAGTTCTCTTGGCAGAGATACCATGGGGGGAGGGCAACACAAAAAAGAAACGTCTGTCAAACGATTGTGGAACGATCAATACAATCACCACGCATACAAACCAGCCTCAGTCCCTGGCCATGGAGGGCCACCGGAACTGCTGCTTCATTACAGGCCTCTGTTGTTTTCAGAATCAACGGCGCGTATCCAAGGCCTACTGTTTCAATAAAATGATTTTCCTTTCAGGTTAGACCAACGCTCCCTCGGCTCCGACATAATTAGTTATGAATTGAATCAACATGCATTTTGGACGCCAAAAATGAGATTTTAATTAATTTTCACTCGCCAGACGTTCAAAAACAAACCATCTTGCCTGACCCGTGCTGCTTTGCTTGCAGAAACACAGACTTGCTGGAGTTGATCTGTCAGGAGCAGAGTATTCGCTTCCTAAACACTGGCGTTTCGCGGCACTACATGCAAGGAAGAGCAATGCAGACATATGTTTACGAACACTCATGGGGGAAATGAGTGAAAGCAGCGACAGGCAGCACAGGTGTCAAATCTCATCCACAACCAGGGCTATTTTTGGGCA
>NW_015168878.1:0-2022 GCF_001447785.1 Gekko japonicus
AAGGATGTCCAAGTTGCTCTCAAGAAATCCCTGGGTAGAGGCATATGGGCCCAGAAATAATAATAATAATGATGATGATGATGATGATGATAATCACCATCATCTTTCAATTTATTGATCACACAATCCTTGCAGAGCTGCTGGCTCTGAGCGATTTACAGTTACTCATTTCACAAGGGTCTAACAATGCTTTATAGGGGTAAGGGAGGACAACACATATAATCTTTACATAGCACACGTTTTGCAGCCGACGGGGATTTGTTCAGTTGCAACTCAAACGTGATCCAGACAGCATTTTTCCCACTCGGCTTGGCATTGCTGGATGACGTCAACTCTTCCTCTCCAGGACACTTCGGGTCGCAGCTCCATACTGCCACTGCCTGGCCGGAACGGCCCATTACAGGCTTCTTGATTTCGAAGAGATCTTCTAGGCTTTCGAGCTTGTGAGCCGAACCTTCCATTCGCTGGCTAAGACCTCCCCCACGGGGGAGGGGTTGGTGTACCCACCCTCTTTAAGGAGTGGTACCCATTTTATCTACTCGCCAAAGCGAGCTGGGGACAAGGCTGGTAGCTCACACCAGTGCGGGGCTAGAACTGACAGCAGTCCTGTTCAGCTCAGATGTTACTTGTAACCAGAGGTTTAATTGACAAGGGAGCTTCTTTTTAACTGGGAATATTTGAGTTTTAATGAACGAATGTTTTTGCGTCAGCCTTTTTAAATAGGGGGGAAACTGCAGGTGTTTCTGCCTAGGTTAGCTTTGCCAATTTTCAATTAGGAACTGTCAATTTTTAAGATTTATGAGAGCCTCTCTGCTTCAAAGGCTCAGTCCAGGAGAATGTTTCAGCTTCTGATTTTCAGTAATTTCCAATGAGGAAACATCAAAAAGACTTCTCTTTCCTTGAGTTTGGGATACTCTAACATATTAATATTGAACTATTAGAGTCTATAAGCAATATATATATATATATCATTCCCAATATCTATATATATATCATTGCCTCTTTTAACTTATTTTAAAATAAATAATATTTTGTTTGCTTAAAAAAAGATTTACTTAAGTGAACGGAAATACTAATGCCAGTGAAGTACGTTTTAATTGGAATAACCGAAAGCACCATGATAATTAATTGTCAAAGTCAGATCCTTTACTTCAAAGGAATTGGTCAAGATGTTTTTAAAACTGACCTGGCAAGGATCTGCAAGCAAAGTTAAAAGGATGCCAAAATTAATAAGGTTAAATAAAGTTCAAATAAATAAATAAATAAAATTAATTAAATTAAATTCAATTCAATTGTATTTTCTAGGGGAAATAAGTTTAAGTTTTAAGGATGCTTTTATAATTGCGAAAGAGTAAATATCTCTGAATGTTTGTAGCTAAGAATGAAAACTTATGGATAAAATGTTTTTGTATATTTATTGAAAAAGAGAAAACTAGTTAAGTGTTGAGGAATTGTGTTTGAAATTATCTAGCAGAACATTGAGAGAAGTTCCAAAAGGTTTAAGAAAATGAAGTAATAAATCATGCACACCTGCTCATTAAGAAGTTCAGGTAGATCTTGAGTCATAGACACTGGAAGCCAATTAAAATGGTCAATTAGAAATGCAGAACTTATATTGTAAAAGAGGCCCCTCTGCTGGCTAAAATGAGGTGGTATACTTTACAAATTAAAAACTTTAATTTGGAATAAAAGAAGTTTTATAAAATTATTAAAAATGTTCTGACAGACCAAAATAAAAACTAATAGATAGATGCAGTGCATCTACAAGTGCTTAATGCCATAGGCTACTTTAAAACACTAAAGGAATTCCACAGCCAACAACTGAGTACATGCTTATCAGAAAGGTTATACTTTATTGCAGAGCTATAGATGCAGTAACAAAGTCACTGTTAAGAATGGCATCGCCCCTACAAGCATAATGGGATATAGGGTATTCGTATGCACCCCCCCTTCCTTAGGCCAATTAGCCACATTCCCGCGTGTGGGAGAAGGAGCCCCAGGCTGTTAGAGTTGAAGCTGGGA
>NW_015168878.1:3516-8354 GCF_001447785.1 Gekko japonicus
CCTTCCCCTCCCCACAACAGACACCCTGTGAGGTAGGTGGGGCTGAGAGAACTCTGACACAAACTGCCCTTTTTCAAGGACAGCTGTGCCAGAGCTTGTGACTGACCCAAGGTCACATCAGCAGGTGCAAGTGAAGGAGTGGGGAATCAAACCCGGTTCTCCCAGATTAGAGTCCACGCACTTCACCACCACACCAAACCAAGCTTAGTATTCACCATTTAATGAACCCTAATCAGACTACGTCTAAAAAACAACAGAGCAAGTTTGTAATTCTGTGTACTGGGACTTTTTTTGTTTCATTATATAATGACTAAATGTTCAGAAGATATATTGTTCAGTGACTTGATGAGCTCTTCTAGAATATTGGTTATTAGCAATTCCTCTAGTACCTCCAAGGAGTAGCGCCTGTTTCCTCTCCATGGATTAGAGCCAGAATGGAACTTATTTTATTTACCTCATTTCTGCCTGTGTTGCAGAATGGGCTTGCTCTGGCCTGCTCTGGTCTATTCCACCCTGCCCTCCAAGAATTTCCCAGTACCTGGAGAGGCTTTTCGTTCTCTCTCAGGTAACCCATCCGTCACGGTGCTCCAATGCACCCGCAGACTGACCCCCTGTCACCGTTGCATTGCCGGGAGCCTCTCCTTCCTTGGCCTGTGGGGGGCGGTGTACCACACCCCACATGTCTCTGGGATGCCCGGGGAGAGGGACTCGGGAGGACGAGGGAAACCCATAAGGACAGGAGGATTAGGGGCTTCAGTTCAGGGGTCTTTGGGAGAGGTTGCGTCACCTCCCCCCTGCCCTGCTGTTTCCGTCTGCTCCATGTGTGCTCTCTCTCTCTCGATTCTCCTGTCATGGTCCTGGTTCCTCATCAGCCTTCTCCTGCTTCTTTACATACTTCCCCAAACTCTCAAGAGACCCCCACCTATTGGCCCCGCCTCCATTCAAATTGGGAGACATGGCCCCACCCTCGCCTTCCCCTGCCTCTGCCTGCATGCCGGTCATGCTGCCAGGACTGCGCCAGGACTCACCGGCACCTCCCTCTCTTTCCTGCTTGCTGGGCATGGCTCCTCCTTGCCCGGGCCAGCTGTCGTCAGAGTCCTGCTGAGTTCCTACAGCTGCTCCCACTGCTGGGCCCAGGCCCACCCCTGGCTTCCACCTCTGTGCCGCGGCAGTCCGTGCAAACCTCCCCAGTTCTGTGGCTGTGGGTCTTCCTCTGTCCTGGGTGCCTTGCCCACCAGGTGCCCCATCGTCATCTTGATACTGCCCTGTCTAGCCCCTCCCGGGTTGTCCCAGCCCCCCATAAGTGTGGGGTGGGGGCCTCTTGATGGGCTCTTTGCTTGCCCACAGGGATCTGTCTCCATGTCGGCACTGTAGAAGGCCTGGGGGGAACCAGGACTCCACCGCCACCTGAGCTTGCCCACTGGGAGGGTCAGGACTCCCAGGCTCCCTTCCAAATTCTGTGTCCTTGCCTCTGTGTCTCCCACTGCCCAGTGCCTGATCATCACGGGGACAGAGTAATACCTTGGGCACCCTTGGAGGAAGAGCCACTTGCCAACTGCCTGCCTTCCCCCTGGGGCTCCTTTTAAAATAGAATGTCCGAGATGGTGGAGATCTCCCAGCCTCCAAAGATATAAAGTATTTATTAAGGAGAAATGTTAACAAGCATACTTTTAGCACAGCACCAGTTTGAGCAAGGGATATAAAAGAAACAGGTAAAACACAATTCCTCTGCCCCTCTGTCTATAAATGCCCTATCAGATGTTAAAATAAAGGACAGGCGTGGGAGATTACAGATTTCTACAGAGTCTCCAGTTCCTTGAAATTTTCTTCAGCTCTCCAGGACAGCACATGGTTACAATGGCTGCCACCTCCAGACCTCTGTTAAGAGTTCTGCCTGCTCTGATGGACCCAGCACAAAAGAGAGCTCATCCTTGCAGCAAGAACTTTTTATCAAATCTGTTTCTCCTCCCACTGACCAGGTCAGACCACGTCAGAGAAGCTCTTCCTGAAATCTCCAGCATTTTCCTTCCTGAAGCCTCTCTAGTATTTAATTCCTCCAAATCTATGTTCCCATCTTGGGGGGGGGGGTGTTGAAGACTGGGCCTTCCTATTGCCACTAGCTAGACTGTTATGTCCTGGGCCTGACATTGACTGACCCAGCTTGGGGACACAGAACAATAGACAGCTAGGCTCCTGGAAGGAACCTATCAACCAGAAGTACCTCTGTAAATAACCTATCATGAGTAGAGGGTGTGTGCAGGGTGTGGTGTTATGCACCAATTTAAGCAGGGCTTCGGTCCTGCTAAGGTTGTCTTTAGTCCGATCTGATTCACAATGAAGCATGAGCTGATCACTACTCGCGTGTCAAACCCAGTATTTTTCATAGACCCGGAGACACACAGCGGCACACCAAGAGTCCATGGAGCTACACACCACCACCCTCCGCCAGCACGAGGTACTGAAGTTGCCCCAGGACACCACCCATAAAATAAAAGTAACTGTGCTTATAGAGGGAGTGCCTTGCGAGATGGAACTGGACACCAAGTCCTCCATCTTTATAATATAGGAAGAGACTCTCCGGAGGCTCTGTCCACAGGGGGGTTCCCACCTAAGACCTGCCGGCTTCACCCTCAGGGACTTCCAAAAGAACGAGGTGGCCATCAAAGGTTGGGGCTAGTCCCATGTAAAATACCACCATTTTGAGGGACTGTTAGACTTGCTAGTGGTGGAACTGGAACTATCTTGGTTCGCGCCCTTGGGTTCTGAAGTAATGAGGGTGCACCATGTGGCATTCAAGGACTTTCAGAAGGTGTGTGACGAGTTCCCTGCGGTCTTTGATGGGACCCTCAGTCACTACACTGGACCTCCGGTCTCCCTGCAACTCCACCCGGAGGTGTGACTGAGCAGGCTGAAGGCCTAAAGCCAAAGACAGATGGGGAGCAGGGTCAGTTGGTGGCCCAAGGGGCCAGTTCCTCACAGCGTATGGGAAACCCCCATCGTGACCTTTGCCGCTGCCCTCCTGTGATCCGGACCCTGCTACTGCATGTCATATCATGCTCCTAGAGGACCTTCCTCTCCAGGTATCGGACGTGTCCCACCACACCATCAGGGACCGCGTCTTCTCCCATGTTTTGGACTGGGTGGGGAGGGGATGGCCTGCCTGTCAGGTGGGCCCAGAATTTGTGGCATTCTCCTCCCGCTGGGACCAACTACCCGCACACAAAGGGGGCCTACTGTGGGGAAGCCGGGTCATGGTGCCAACTCTGTTACACCAACAAGTTCTAGCAGCGCTACACGGAATGCATCTGGGTATCGTGCAGATGAAGGTGCTGGCCTGCAGCTACGTATGGTGGCCCGGCATGGACAACAAAATTGTGTTAAGTGCTGCCAGGCCTGCCAAGAATCCTGTCCGGAGCCGCCCTGAGCACTGACGTGACAGTGGGATTCCACCCAGCGACCGTGGTCCTGGTTGCACATAGACTTTGCAGGGCCCTTCCAAGGGCAGATCTTCTTCATTCTGGTGGACTCCTACACCAAATGGCGAGGAGTGGTCCCTTCCACCTCATCCAAAGCAGCCATCCATGCCCTCCGAAGGATCTTCTGCACCCATGGCATTCCCGACACCGTGGTGCCGGACAATGGGATGGCCTTCACCTCAGGTGAGTTCCACAACTTATTGGGCCGTTACTTGATCAGACACATAAGATCCACAACTTTCCACCCAGCCACCAACAGCCAGGCAGAACGGATGGTAAGGAACACCAAGGAAGCCCTGAGGCAGATCGTTCAGGGAGATTGGGACCACCGGATCGCAGCTTTCCTTTTAGGCCAGCGGCTGACTCCAAGAACCTCCACCGGCCGTAGCCAAGCGGAACTCCTCATGGGACGATGCCTCACCACACAACTAGACTGGATGCATCCCGACCGTGCTGCGGAGCATCATGCGGCCCCCAACAACCAAGCAGCACCTTGAGGGTTCTTCTCAGGTGACCCCATCTACATCCGGAACTTCTCCAGTGGCCCCGCCTGGATCCAGGCCAAGATCATCCGAGTCACAAGGCCCTTGTTTTACGAGGTGTCACCCAATGGTAGCCGTACTCGGAGGCACACCAACCAGCTCTGCCGCCATCTCCTCCCTGCTGAGCTGGGTCTGCCATCAGCGACCCAGATGAAGATGAAGCAGAGTTTCCAGATCTACAAGAACCGGAGGCCAAGAGAGGGGTCCCAGCAGCCAGCACGCAACTATGCCTGTAAGGTACTTCTGAACCTTGGGTGTGTGTGTGTTATGACTGACCCAGCTTGGGGACACAGAACAATAGACTGATAGGCACCTGGAAGGAACCTATCAACCAGGAGTACCTCTGTAAATAACCTATCACGGGTAGTGGGTGTGTGCGGAGTGTGGTGTTATGCACTAATTTAAGCAGGGCTTCGGTCCTGCTAAGGTTGTCTCTAGTCCGATCTGATTCACAATGAAGCATGAGCTGATCACTACTCGGGTGTCGAGCCCAGTCTATTTCATAGACCTATGAGCATTTCTTAAGAGGTAGCTGAGGTGAGCCTGGGAAGGCATTGAGGGGCTTCCTCCTCCCTGCTAGGTCTCTTCCCAGAGAGAAAATCTTTAAAACCGCTAGATGAAGGTTTTGCTCATTTCAGACCTCAAAAGAAAAAAGGCATCTCTTCACACCCTTCCCTTCTCTCCAGGACATGGCTTCCATCATTCTCCTCTCCTCCATTTTATCCACATAACAGCCCTGTGAGGTAGGTTAGGCTGATAATGTGTTCCTGGCCCCCAAACATCCAGCAACCTTCCATGGCAGACTGGGGTCTCCAGCCTG
>NW_015168878.1:15657-20254 GCF_001447785.1 Gekko japonicus
AGCTTGGACAATGATTGATGCAATTAAGCTGGTAGCCCAAAGACACCTGATTAGCATGATTAAGTCAGCATCTTGCCTTGATTGTCCCCTTTTGTCTTGAGGCTGCAAGACCGGTTCTCTTCCAGGTGGGTAGGTGGGCTGCCCAGCTAATTCCTTTGTTAAGGAAAAACTGAAGTTAATCCTTTGACGAAGTTGTTGGGGGAAGAACATGCCAGGTGAAGTAAGTTCTTTTTTTGAACAGCCAAAGCAAATGGCTGCTGGCCTGGCTCTTTGTGTGTGCGCAGGAACATCTCTGGAATGGGGTGACTTGGGATCCATGTTCTCAGGCTCTTGCTGGTGCAGAAGTTGTTGGGGGGGAGAACATGCCAGGTGAAGGTGAAGTAAGTTCTTTGTTTGAACAGCCAAAGCAAATGGCTGCTGGCCTGGCTCTTTGTGTGTGTACAGGAACATCTCTGAAATGGAGTGACTTGGGATCCATGTTCTCAGGCTCTTGCTGGTACATATCTGGCATCTCAGTCTGGTCACCAATCATCATAGTCCCTTGGCACACATTAGACATAGTTCATAAACAGGGCAAAAAGCTCCTTGCTGGCTAACAATTCCCCCCCTTGGGGCTCTTGAGACGTCTAGGCGAAAGGGCCCCACACAAGGCAACCGGAACAGGCGATGTCATCTGGTCTGGGAGGCCATAATAATCATTATGAGAAAGGACATGCCAAGCATAAAATTCATCTTATAAAAACCTATAACTTCATGAAGTATAAAACGTATATCTTAATTCATATTGCAAAATAGAAAATGTAATACGGAGACACAAAGAAATACTTAAAATAAAGTTGCATTTTACACAAGCTTGCTTCGTCCTTCTCTCCCTGACGCTATAGTTTAGGTGTAGTCCATACTAATTTTCCACTCATCTTATTTAGTCAATGGAATATAATTCACACTCTACAGTTGAGACATATTGTGTATAAACATCACCATTTAGTTCAAGATTAGGGATGCCAGGTTTCCTCTGGCCACCGGGGGGGGATGGGGGGGGTCGAGTTGCCAGATCCAGGTTGGGAAACGCCTGGAGAGTTGTGGAAGGAGCCTGGGGAGGACAGGGACCTCAGTGGGGTACAGTGCCATACAGTCCACCCTCCAAGGCATCAATTTTTTCCAGGGGAGCTTCTCTCTTTATTCTGGAGATGAGTTGCAATTCCAGGGGATCCTCAAGTCCCACCTGGAAGCTGGCATCCCTATTCAAGATACTTCTGGTTTACCTCCATATTGGTTCCCGCTTAACATTTAATCTTATAGATCAATTGGTGCATTCAGTGGTCCTGGAGTTTTTAATGAGAGCCAAGTGTGTCACACTACACTGTAAGTATGGATATTGTCCCTGTTGTACACAGGGCTTTGAGGCTGAAGATCTTTTCAGTCTGAGGGACCATAAAAAGTACAGTTTAAGACTGCTGACCAACTATACAATGCTAAAAAGTCCACCCTCCGGAGCATTCGTTTTCTCACAGGGAACTGATCTGTGTAGTCAGGAGATCATTTGTAATTCCAGGAGATCTCCAGGACCCACCTGGAGGCTGGCAACTTCACATTATGTGCTCACTTATATTATTGCATGTAGGACAGATGAGTAGGTCATTTAGGAATTCAGAATACAGAATCAGTTTTAAAACTGGATTTGTGGAGGCTGTGGACATTTTTTAGTTTTTACATCACTCACACTGATTTGGAGTTGGGGGTAGAATTGAGAAAAACTTCTGTATGTAAACTAATGGAGGCGTAACAGGCACTTCTAAGACACAATGTGTTTGGCTCTACATACTGAAAACTAGGTGCTTCACAAAATAGAGAGCAGATTATTGGAGACGGAGTCGTGGAACTTGTATAATGCAGCCAATAAGACATGTTCCCCCCTGAACCATGGGATATTCCCCATTGTAGGACACCTGCCTACTTATTTTTCCCGAACTGCAATCTCAAAAACTGTGCAGAATTTTTTTACTGGCCAGGCTAAATGTTTTACCCTCGGCAATTTTATTTGGAAGATTTCAGGGTATTCCCTATATAGATTTTGTACAGACAAAACTATTGAAACCGTGTACCATGTTTGAATGTTGCTATTATTCTGCTATTAGGCAACGTATTTTATCACCAATTTTAGGCAGTGTCTCAGGTTTTTCTAGGCTGAACAAACAATCATTTTTTGTTAAATAGCACTGAGAAAAATATAACTGAACCGGTGGCAAAGTTCTTACTGGCTGCTGCTTCTATACGCAGTAAAATTTTGTAGATGCTCAATGCAGAGTATTTTATTGGAAATCGTATCTTATCCAGAAACTGAATTTTACTTCTTAGATATGATGATGAAATGCCATTAAAGGAACTGTTTTGTGTGTGATAAAATGGATCTGTCAGCTTTTTTGGAGGCCACAATGGAATTTAGAACTGTTTTAAACTTGTGAGGGTGTTTTGTTTTATGAATGGAACAGCTGGGATTTTATATGCCTTAAGAGGGTTAGGGAATTGTCCTTCTATGTGTGTAATAAAACAGCAACGAGTTTCTTTAATAGAGTCACAGTTCCTCGTGTGTAAAGCAAAGTGGCAGGAC
Organism: Gekko japonicus; assembly: GCF_001447785.1. Lineage (NCBI taxonomy): Eukaryota > Metazoa > Chordata > Lepidosauria > Squamata > Gekkonidae > Gekko > Gekko japonicus. Next base: position 18,269 of record NW_015168878.1, read on the forward strand.
CTCTCTTCAAAAGTGGTCTTTTCCAGAAAGCAGCAGCATCCAGTTATTACAATTCATGCCCACTCCCTCAGCTTCTGGTGTTGTTGAATCTATTCCCACAGAGGTGGGAGGTAGGAGATGGGCATGTTGAGGGCTCTGTTGTAAATTTTAAGGGGCTTGGGAGAATTTTAATGTTTCACGGAAACGTCTTCGGACAGCGCTGGCTCTTCGGCTTTGAAACGGAGATGAGCACCGCAACCCTAGAGTCGGATTCGACTGGCTTTCGAGCAAGGGAACCTTTACCTTTACCTTTAAGGCTGCAGTCACATGCCCCAGTTCAATTTGAGGGGAAGTGAGGCTATTCCCTCTGGAGGAATTTGACATGCAGTCGCGAAATCACGCCTCCCTTTGTAGCTGTGGGGGGGGGGATGGCACCAAGCCGGGATGCCCTGATCAGACCATTCTGACGGCTTGACAGTGTGCTATAGTGATCAGACAAGGGAAAGTCCATCCGTGGCCTGTTGGAACCCGTTTACTCCCGGACTTCCCCCGGTGTCTTTTAACTCCACCTCTGTGGTGGAGCAACACAGGTTGCTGACAACCGTGGGAAACTTCCCAGCTGTTTCTGTCTGATCGCTCCCTTTAGATCCGTCAAGCAATTGCACCTATGTCAGATCTGAAGGCTCATGTGATCACAGCCTTAATAGGTTCCCCCCCCCCTTTGCTTGTGCCTAGCCATGGTTTATAAGACAGGAACTAAGAGGTGGCCGGAATGGTTTCTGTCATCCTGAGGATTCATAAGGTAATTTTCCTCCCACACACTTTTTGACTTATTCTCGAAGAAGAGAAGAGACCCTGCCCTTCACTACCTGAAGGAGTCTCAAAGCAGCTTCCAATCTCCTTTCCCTTCCCCTCCCCACAACAGGCACCCTGTGAGGGAGGTGGGGCCGAGAAAGCTCTTTTGAGGACTACTCGTGAGAAAAAAGCTCTGAGAGAACTTATAACTGACTCAAGGTCACACCAGCAGCTGCATGTGTAGGTGTAGGGTATCAAACTCCCAGACTAGTCTGCTTTCCTAACCACTACACCAAACTGGCTCTCTTCTACATGTTAAAAGGAGTCATTGATGTCAATATACCTTATTTTTAGGTGGTTGAGGGAGCTGGGAGGGATTCTGCAGTCTATCTAGTCCAATCCCCTTCTCAATGCAGGATCATTTAGTGATCACACTATCAAATCATTTAATGACTCAATCTAGATATGCCAAAAATGCAGTTGTGGGATTTTATATTGCAAAAACCCAATTAGACAAGATCTGGCTATCAACAAGTGACAAGGTGATACAGAAGCTTTACAGGGTTTTTTTGGGAAGAATATATGCGGGGTGAAATAATTAAAACAACCATGATCTCCTTGATGAGAGACATTGGCCACTCTATAGAACTAGATAAATGGCTGAAAATGTGGGAAACAGTAAGATATATGAGATTTATAAGTTATAAAGAGAATATTTAAAAAATGTTTCATAGATGGTATTGGACGCCAGATAGATTAGCTAAGTGTCATAAATCTGTTTCCAACAACTGCTGGAAATGCAAAGGAAATGTGGGAACGGTTTTCCACATGTGGTGGCATTGTAGCAAGGTTCATAACTATTGGTTGAAGGTACAAAAAATAATATCAGCAATAATGGAACAAAATATTTTTTTAAACACACGAAATGGCTTTGTTAAATATAATCCCGGATAGCTTTGTATAAAAAGATGTTTATCTGTTGATCTATGTATTGACAACTGCCAGGATATTGTTGGCTAAGTTTTGGAAACTAGAAAAACCCCTGGCAAGGGAGGAAATAAGGACAAAACTGCTTGAACTGATACAAATGAACAAACTAAATGTGATGTTACAAGGGAAAGACGAATGTATTCATACAATTAGGTGGGCAAGAGTGTACAAGTGGATAAATAACTCTTGGAATATGTAGACTCGAATGTATATGATCTACTA
>NW_015168879.1:0-1237 GCF_001447785.1 Gekko japonicus
GGAATAAGGATGTGCTTGATTGTAACATGAAAAATATATTAAGAAAAAGAGAAAGAGTGATTCTGAACTGTATGTCAGACTCACAACAAACAATGAAATACACTCTTGCAGGCAGGTTTTATTTTAGTGAAGCCACGAAGTACTTAGAACACATTCTCTGTTCAGAATAACACAAGGTGCTTGAGACAGGTATAATAAAGCAAGTTTAAAATAACATGGGCCAATAGACATGGTTCCCGCACCCGCCCTGAGGACTCATTGCACGCCCAAACCCTGAGAAAGCAACGGTTGTAGCTGATTAAACAATTATTCTATTCTCACACTACTGTTCATTATAGACTAAGCAAAAAGTCTCCAAACACAAACCACCTGTAGCCTTGGCAGATAAGGTTCCTTCAAAGCACTGCTAGCGTACATGGAAAGGAATGCAGTTGAAGATGAATGCATGAGGGTGAGGGGGAACATGCGCATAAGAATCTAAGCCAGCCCAGGGAAAGAAAGAGGGGGGGAATGGACACATCTCATATGCATGGAAAAGACATATTGGCAGCTTGCTGACAGCTTCACTTTCAAGATCAAAGACAAAAAATAAAAGATTGACTCTGTTCTGAAAGCTCAAGAATTCCTAAGGGTTCAGCTGGGAAGACCAGAGGATGGGAAAAAAGAAGAGGACACTAGACTCAGTTTATAATAATCTAAATGAAATGAAGATTTGTTGTAATTAAGCTAGTGAGGATCTCCTCTCTTGGGCTTTTAGTTAGTAGTGGGTTCTTTTGCTTTATCCTATATATGTAGTCCCCCTTCCCTTTTTTCTGTAGTAGTTTTGTAGTTTATAAAAAATAATAAAAAATCCCCTCCGGGGGCTCAAAAAATTATTATTATTATATATGAAGATGGGGGCCTGACTAAAGGCAGGTAGGTGAGAAGGAGAAAAGGAAGCAGAGAAAGGGGACATATGGGAGCTGCCAGGAGGATTGGAAGAGGAAATACTGTGGGGAAGGGGATACAGGGGGAAATAGGTGCTTCCTCCAAGTCCTTACATGTTCCCGATAGAGCAGTGAGCTCAGCACAGTAGCTGGCAGCCTGGCACCACACAAGTAGGCCACAGTTTTCCCAGAGACAGGCTGTCAGGGAGAGGGAAGGAGGGAAAGCCTAAGACAGTGGGGCAGATAAGTAGGTTGGCTGATGAGTGGGAAGAAGAGAAGGAAGCAAGAAAAAAGGAGATGGCATGGAGTCC
>NW_015168879.1:1284-3133 GCF_001447785.1 Gekko japonicus
CCTTGCAGGTCCCCAGTTGTGCATAGGGCTGCCAGGTCTTACCTGGCTCCTGGTGGGGGGGTCCTTCTTCTGGTTTGGGGTTTCTTCGGTACGTGCACAAAGCATGTGTGCCGCAATGACATCACCCAGAAGTGATGTCATCACACAGGGCCATAGAGGTTTCTCCTCGAATGATAGAGCATCCTCCCGCAATGTGCCTGCATGATAACGCTGCCTCCGGGTGACATCATCATGCCAGGAACATTGGCACGAATGCGGCACTTGAGGGGCAGGGTTCCCCTCACTGGCCAGATCCAGGCTGGTGGATTGGGGGCCCTGAAAGCAGGAAAAACCCCGCCCCCAGCGGGGGAATGGCAAGCCTAGTTGTGCACTTCTATAGCCATGAATACTTGCAGAATATTGGGAGATTTGGACATGAAGAAGAGAAGACAAATGGATTTATACCCCGCCCTTCACTACCCAAAGGTGTCTCAGAGCAATTTACAAACCCCTTTCCCTTCCCCTCCCCACAGCAGACACCCTGTGAGGTAGGTGGGGCTGAGAGAGCTCTTGACAGAAACTGCTCTTTCCTAAGAACAGCTCTTATTAGAACTATGGCTTGCCCAAGATCATCCAGTCAGGTGCAAGTGGAGGAGTGGGGAATCAAACCCGGTTCTCCCAGATTAGAGTCTGCGCACTTAACCACTACACCAAACTGGGTCCTGAAATAGGCCAGGAAGAAATCCTCTGACCAGAACAGAGGAGGAGGAACTGGGCACCAGAAATCCTATTCCTCCAGCAAAAGGGGCTTATGTTTGGGCCAGGGCAAGTGGCAAAATCTTGACTGCTTCTTACAAAACTCTGAAAGCTGCAGCATGGGTTGTGAAGAGAAAACAAACCAATTGTTTTGCTGGATCAGAATCACTGTGTATCTGGTTAAGCACTCTCTTGAAAAATAACCAGACAGTTGCTGCCAAGTAGTTCACAAGCAGGACATGATTAATGTGCCAATGGAAGTCAACAAAACCACAGACAGTCTAGGCAGATGTCTTGGGTCATAACATAGCAAAGAGTGCCCCATAACCTCCCATTACATCTCTACCAAGGGTATGGTATGTAAGAATCATGTAAGTATCATTCTCCTCCTAACATTTCAAAGGCCTAACTCTTCTGGTTCTGAGGAACAAGGGCGTAGACTTTCCAATTTCCCGGGGGGGGGGGCTGGGGCTGGTCCAGAGGCATTGCTGTGCTAGGTCCTTAGCTGTGCTAGGTCCTTAGCTAGGTCCTTAGCTAAGCTGTGCTAGGTCCTTAGCATTGCTGTGCTAGGAGCCAGTGATGTCACAGGCCATTGTCACTATTTATGGAGGCGGAGCCATGTGAGATTTAGGAAGGGGTTCTCCAGAAATTTAGGGGGACCTGGAAACCCTTGAGAACCCCCCTAGCCAGGCTCAACTGCTCAGAAACAAAGCATGGCATGGGCAAAATCCTCTACATAAAACCCTGGAGAATCACTGCCAGTCTGAGTAGACAATGATGACACTGATGGACTGATGGTAGAGAAATCATACTTTGTATGCCAAAGGATAAAGGTTTAAACTGAGAAGGTCTAAGAAAACAGGTGTTGGAAAGGATCTGTCTCTGTCTGAATCTCTAGAGATCACCTGCATCAGAGCAGACCATGCTGAAGTAGATGGACCAATGGCATAAAGACTAGTGTGGATTGAGGAGACCCATGTTCAGATCTACATTTTGCATGACACTTACTTGGTGATACTGGGACAGTTAGATTTGAGCCCAATAGCAGATTAGAGACCAACAAGAGTTTCAGGGAATAAGTTTCCAAGAGTCAAAGCTCCCTTCATCAGGCTGG
>NW_015168879.1:5881-6034 GCF_001447785.1 Gekko japonicus
TTTTCTATTAAGATATCTGGAATGACAGCCCCCAAAGTGGAATGACAGCCCCTGGGAGTAGCAGAAGCATTATGGAACTGGATTCACAGGCCCCAGAGTGAAATGACAGTCCCAGGGGATAGCAAATGATTTCTGAGACTGAAATGACAGCCC
>NW_015168879.1:6466-10168 GCF_001447785.1 Gekko japonicus
AGAGAATAAAAACAGCACAACAGATGAGTGGGAGGGCGGGAAGGGTATTCCAAAGAGAGCAAAGGCAGTTTTCCTTCGGACTACTCAGCCTCAGGCTTACTGAACACTGCCCTCTCTCAGGCCCCCACCCCACCCATGCCCTTACAAAGCTGGCCAACTTGGTCCCAGCATGCAGCAGCAAGAGCAGCAGCGAAGGGGAATCAGAGGAAGGCAGCAGCTAGACGGAAGAAGTGGAGGAGGTGCCGTGGAGGCCGTCTGGGATGTGGGAGGGACCGCAGCCCCTGAGCTTCGGCGCTCCCTTCAGCAGGGCAAGTCCGCCGGGCCAAATTCCCCTCCCGGTCCGCGCTGATTTTACTGGCAGCTGGGTGAGGGGGGCAGAGAGGCGGGCTGAACGAATGTGCCTCAAGGACTCAGCGGTAAGGGAGAGCCCGGGCAAGCATGCTTCCTACCTTTGTGCGCAGGAAACCAGGAAAGCCAGACTCCACGTGCAGCCCGGCAGAACAAAGGGCTGCCGGGAGCTGAGGGTGGGGCTTCACTTCCAGGAGGAAGCAAGCCCCCGCCCTAACTTCCCTCCCTCCCAGTCCCAACCCAGCCGCTGAACATAGTTTCAGAATGGAGCAAGGGTGGCTGGAACCAGTTGCCCCCGGGGGAGGCTGAGCCCCTTCCTGAAAATTTCGGGGGAAGGCTGAGGCCCCATCGCCCCCATGAAGATTACGCTTATGCTGAGGAAGAAACATTGGTGGTCACCCAGAATCCAGCAAATGTTTCCTCTCTGTATGAAGCAAACAGGAAATGATATCTGACATCATTGGCAATGCACATATGAATTTGTGTAAGAATGAAGTATGTATCAGAAGCATGTTAAAAATGTGCAACATGAACTAATAAGTATTCCTAACATGGTGGTGTTGAAGTCATGTGCTCCAACTGTGGTCTTCAAATTGCCACCTTCTAGTTGTTCCCCTGCTTAAACTGGCACACTTAGCATCTACTAAAGTTCATTTATTTTCTATAGAGGGTCATACCTTGTGGAACAGGCTCTCCGAGGATAAGAGGGGCACCATCTATAGATGTTTGGCCTTCAGCTTGGCCTAAAACCATTTAATTTGGGATGCTTTTCTGATGAACAGGCCTGACAGCATTGTTTGTATAGAATTCTGTGTGTGCATCATAGCCACAAAGAGGTGACCACGGTAGCCCCTGACCTTGCAAAAATAAAAGGAGGATGCTAGGGATGCCAGCCTCCAGGTGAGACCTGGGGATTCCCTAGAATTACCACTCATCTCCAGACTACTGTTGCAGGCCTGCCTGCCAACACCTCCTTGGATGAGTAAGAGATGGAGGAAGCTGGCCCCAGCCCTTGGATGATGCAGGAAGACCCACCAGACAAGGTGGAGACTCCTTCAGGTGCAGATAGGAAGTCAGCCAGCAGTTGGCATGCCACGCCCTCAGTCCTGCAGCCTTTCAGGTTTGCTCTTCTGGCCTGATGCTTGGACTTTTGCATATCTGTGCCTTGACCCTGGACTGTTTTTAGACTATGCCTCTTGCCCCAGGATAACTACAGAGATCAGTTTCCCTGGTGAAAATGGATGCTTTGGAGGGCATTGTACCCCACTGAAGTCCCTGTCCTCCCCAGGCTCAAGAAGAAGGAGGAGGAGGAGGAGGAGGAGATTGGATTTATACCCCACTCTTCACTACCTGAAGGGGTCTCAGAGCAGCTTACAATCCCCTTTCCCTCCCCACAACAGACACCCTTTCTGTCAAAAGAGCTCTTTCGAGGACTGCTCTTGAGAGAACAGCTCTGAGAGAACTTATGACTGACCCAAGGTCACACCAGCAGCTGCATGTGAAGGACTGGGGAATCAAACCCAGTTCTCCCAGATCAGAAAGTTATTTTGTTGCTTAACTTTTACATTGTATTTCAACAATGTTATCTTGTAGGATTTTAAACTATAATTTATTTCTAAATGCTGGTAGTTGTCACAGACCTTACATTCTTCAAATACATTGCGGGTTTTGGCTTTTTAAAAATAGAGTTTTCCCACCTTCCCTTCCAATCCCCTTTGCCCTTCTCAGAGTGATTTTTCTTTTGGAGTAACTATTTCTCTTACTAGCAACCAGACAGTCCCCACCCAACTACAAGCCGGATGGCCGTTCTGAGCTGCCTTTCTCTCCAACCCGGCAGCCAAATCAGCTGCTGCCAGCCAAGTGACAAGTAATGTTAAGAAGAGCTGGAATATTACACACAGCAATAGCCAAGTCTTGTCACCACTCCCAAAGATTTGTAGCTTGGGCCTTGTGACATCTGGCTGATATATTTATGGTCTTGTGCTCTCTGAGGCTGTACTTTCACATCTGGAGTCTAGACTTACTGACTCTGTGCATGGGTCTTCAAAACTTCTAGCAAGCCTTGGCTCTTTCCTCATTTTCATCCATTTCCCCAATGCTTGATGTTTGTGTCAGTGTGTTTTAGTTACGTCCAATTGTTGGCACTTAACTACTGCGCTCAGAAATTCATGCTGCAACAGTGCACAGATGATAGTACTCCTTCTCTCCAATGGTTCCTATTTACCAGGGATATTACCTGTTTTTTGATCTCTTCCAAGTAAATCTGTCTCAGTTTTGTCACTATGTCACCTTGGGGAGAGATTATACAGATACCTTTCAAAACTTTTCTTAGCACAAGCTCATAAAAAAACCATTTTTAATACCCCTCCTTCAGCTCATCTGAAGGTAAGTCTCTTGGGAGGGAGGGGTGTTGGTGAATGCATGTATATGCCTGTATACTGGGCCCAAGGAAGCATGTGGTGCATAGCTATTTCACAGAGGGTGAAGCTCATTTGGAACTGCTGATGACGTTCTCTAAGACAGTGATAGCATGTGTTTTTATAATAGGTTGTACATGCCTCCCCTTTTGATTTATGAACTGTTGGAGAGACTGAGTGATTCATCTTAGTGTGACAACCAAAGTGTTGCAAGTCCAGACCAGAAGAATGTTCTGAGGTTCCTCCGTGCAGTCTTGGAAGGTACACATAGTCTGGTCTAAGGCAAAACCTGAAATGCTTCTTTCCTTACCTATTCTTGATTACGCAATCATATGCCAACCAATGGGACATGTAAAAGCTTTACCCAGAGGGTGTCATTCAGCTGGTCAGGAACAAATAGGAAAGTCTGACATTATGGGTAAACAGAGGGCTAGAACACATGAGGACTATGTAAGAAGCTAATTTATGTCTACTTTGCTTTGACCTTTGATTTGTTAACACCAAGCAACAGGTAGTAAGGTGATACAAATGAAAAGCAACTAGAACAGTTCTTATTATGCCTGCACCAGGAGGAATGCAGCCCTGTAGGGTGGCCAGCCAACAGCTTGATTAACCTTCTAAAAACCGAGCATTGCCAAGCATTTAAAAAACCACAAGGCCCACAAATTCCTGAAGCCTAGTTCTAGATAATAATAGGAACTTTTTGCACATCTTTATTTTTACCTCAAAATAAAGGAAGAAGCAGCACATTGCTGATAGCACACTGCTGCCACATTGAGACCACTGCAGGGAGGAGGGCTGTTTAACCTTTTCCTCTGTCCATGTGTGTTGTAAGTCAATACCCACTCCCATGAGTTTTGAACCCACTGAGGAAAATGTATGAGTGCATGTAAATTTTGTCCAGTAGGGGTAAAAGCAGTTGGAAAAGAAATGTTCA
>NW_015168879.1:10182-20160 GCF_001447785.1 Gekko japonicus
AAAACAGAGCAAGAGTTAAATAACTCATCTTTCTTTCCCCCAGCACCAGTCCTCCCCTTTAACCTTCAACCCCCCCCTCCAAAGCTACACTGCATAAAACAAGACAAAAATCATTAAAAAGCGTAAAAGTGGGACACCAGACAGCGTGGGGATATATGGGAAGCAATCAGCATGAGTGTTTTATCATGACCATGGAGACCTAGAGAGGCATGATATCACTTCCAGGTCTTCCCAGAAGCGATGTTACTCCATTGCTACCCGTGATATTTTTTCTTTCTTTCTCCCATTGGCCACTGGAGTGCCAGTAGGAAAGGCCTTCTGAGGAACATCTCCCACCCCCACGGACACAAGGCAACCCTAATCAAAGACCTACACTTATAAGCAGTTCTCCCTTAAGTCATCATGTAAACAATTTAGCTGTGAATCTGCAGAAATAGTTTCCATTTTCCATTTATAGCTGAAAGAGAGTAGATAAATAATCTCTGAATCAATAAAGTCTGAAACACATGTACCAGTATGAACAGTTCCAGAATGGGGAAATTTTTGGTCCCTTGATTGTGATCCTGATTGGTAAATTTGTTAAAGGATCAGGAATATGAATATCTATGACTTAGTTCTCAGAGCAGGATTGTAGCTGGCAATCAGAGCAGGAAACGGGAGGTGGGTAGGCAGGAGATCTGTGGCTCTTTAAGGTTGGAAGTAGGGGTATGGAAGGGGGGAAATCTGCTTTTTTCCAGATTCTTGTATAATGAAGCCAATTTTTTTTTTTTGGTATTCCCAAATATACCCAAATACTAACACTGGTAATGTATTGGTATCCAGAGATATACAGGAACACCAGAAAAATTCAGCTCCATTATATCCTATGGGGCCATTGTAGTCAATGGCAAAATCTTCAAAGGAGTATTCAGTGGGCTGAGGGAAAGGGAATTTGAGGTAGAGATACCAAATTTGTACCATAGCTGCTGGAGCCTCTCTCCAAAAGAACCCCCACATTTGGAAAAGATTGGACTAGGGGGTTCAATTCTAAGGGCATCCAAAGAGGGTGCCCCCATTCTCAATTGTTTCCAAGGGTAGGGGGAAAGGCAGGCAGATATAACAAAAGCCCAGAAGTTTCTCCCAGAGAATATCTGCAGTAGAAACTAAGTGAGGTGTGGTGTGAGGGGGCATGTTTGCAAGGCTAGCAGCAGAACCAGTGCAATGTGCCCACCAGAACCACCCCCAGGCCCCAACTCACCAACCCACAACAAAATGAGAAACGTTTTTAAAAACTGGCCCTAATCAGTCAAACCAGTGGATATCTTCAGTCTTCTATTCTCCAGTAGGCAGGATCTTGATCCGAACTAGTCCAAGTTAGTCTCTCAGGCAGCAGGAAAGTCAAGCTTCGAGCTATCTGGCCATACACAGAAGAATTTCAAAAACGAATGAACTTCTGTGATTGGCCAAAGAGCAGTATGCCCACCCTTACCTGTAATTCTGTTGGCCAGTGCTTCTCCCACCTTCTGTCCCTTGGAAAGCAAGCTAGTAGTTGGGCTTCAAGTTTGAAGCCAGCAGCAGCAAAAGCCTTGCAAACTGCAATGCCATTTACAAATGCATTGCAGTGATTGGCTGTATGTAAGGTCCCTTTTCCCCCTCCATCTTGGAAAGCAGAGGAAAGGGCAGAAAAGAGAAAGAAGTGGCAGGGAAAAGAAGGTAAGTGCAGTCTTTTAAAGTTTAACCCCTCCAAGCCTGTCTTTGGAAATGCTGAATAATGCCAAATAAAAGCTGGATAGTTTCAGCTTTTATTTGGCATTCTATATTCAGCAGATAGCAAAAAAATGCCAAATAGCAAAATGCCAGATAGCAAAAAAGTGCCAAAAAGACATTTTTCAGGGTTTTTTTTAGTTCAGCTTTACTGAATGCCCACCCCCTAGTTGGAAGGGTATAGCAAACATGCAGCTGAATTCTTGGAATGAAGCTGATAAAAGTTGTTCATAGCTGGCTTGGTATAATCAAAATAATCCAGAAGTAGTAATGGAACCTTGAATTTTCCCTGATGAGCTTTCTGTCGGGTGTATACAATTGCATCACCCCAATGGCCCTTTCTTTATTCTTTTCTATATCCTGTATATTGCTGCAATATTCTGCTATCGTGCTTTCTGCCATTGTAGGTGCAGCAACTTCTTGAATGGTCCATTATGCAGGGACCAACATGCTATCAGCCAGATAAGCTGTTTGCCTTACATCTCTTTACTTAACTTGATGCCATTTGGATTATTTGGTTGAACAAGCCACCATGTAATGGAAGCATTAATTTTGGCAGTAGACAAATAAACATGTGTGTGCGTATGTGTGTGTGTGTGTGTGTAGTGTTCGCCATTTAAAGGGGCTGTACTTTAAAAGTCTACTTCCATTTCAGGAGGAAACTGTTTATTTCCCTTGGAAGGCTCCTAAACAATATGAATTTTCAGAAAGCCCAGAAACTGTTAAGCACTTCGGGCCATGCTATAACTGAGTTATGGGCCAGAACATGAATACCCTTGATTACTAAAACGATAAAAGTATGAACTTTGAAGTTTTTTTAAAAGTCCATTTATTTTCTACCATGGGAAAAAGTTAACTGCTCTGATATCCAAAGTTCCTTGGCAAGAGCAGAAAAGACATTTGGTACATTGAATATAGGTCAAACTCTACCCTTCTGCCAAGCCCCCCAATATGAACTGAGGCTTCTGAAGCTGCAAAATAGCAATAAAAATGTGCCGACAATCCGTTCACAGATCTTCCAGCAACTCATCTGATTTGCCTCTACAATAATATCTAATATACATGAAAAGGAGAAATGTGATTTGCTATGATTTGATACGGTGCAAGACCAACATTAAAGTCTGTTCACATTATTCTTTTTCAGTTTGCTGTATGTGTCAACGTTTTATTTTCTTGTCCATTCATACAATCTCCCCCCCCCCATTTAGTATTCTCCTTCTAAATTAATCAGATTTCAAAGGTGTCTGCTGGATGTAGATTAATTTACAAACATTAATGGACAGTCATGCCTCGTAATGGCTAAACTGTCTTGATGCTGTGAAGACAAGTTCAGTTTCCTTAGTTTGTGTATTGAAAATCCTCTGGATCCACAAAATAGTTGCACACTGATTAAAACTCATATAGAAGGGAGGAAAGGAGGTGTCTTTGTGCACAGAGAACTATAAGTATTTAGATCCTTTCCAACGCGCGCGCACACACACACACACACACCCTTACTCATTAAGAGTATAACCATTATAGAATTTAGAAATGCACTATATGCTCTTAGATATGCATCAGAGCTTTTTTTTTTCCTAGGGGAACGCACCGGAATGGAGTTCCGGAACCTCTTCACCAAAATTCTTTTAAGAACGTTTAAAAATTCATGAGTTTTCAGTGTTCAGACTGAAAACTTCATTTCCCTCTTAAGAGTTCTGGCACCTCTTTTTCAACAAAAAAAAAAAACAACGCCCTGATTATCATAATCTAATATACACAAGAAGTTTATAGGCAATTTAAGTTGATTACAGCTTGCCGCACAATGGTAAAGATTTTACCACAGAGATTCCCAAAACCTATGTTGTGCCCCACACCCTCTAACATGTCAGAAATGAACACAGGAACATGCTTGTTATAACACCCCTGTTCAAATAGGGTTACAAGTGGTGTTCCCTCTAAGCTGAGTTAGTGTGAGCTAACTCAGTTTTTTAGCCTCCAGCTCACACATTTTTGTCTTAACTCAGGAAGGATGGCTCCAGAGCAAACTAATTTATGCAGTAGCCAAATCGCTCACTCACAACTTTGATGCCAGTAGCTCAAAAAGCAAAATTTTTGCTCACAAAACTCCACAGCTTAGAGGGAGCATTGGTTGCAAGCCTCCAGGTGGGGGCTGGAGACCCCCTAGAATTACAACTGATTTCCAAGCCACAGAGATCAGTTCCCCTGGAGAAAATAGCTGCTATGGAGGGTGGAATCTATGGCAGTATACCCTGCTGCCATAAATTCCACTCTGCTCCCTGGGTCCTACACCCAAGTCTCCAGGGATTTTCTGACCCGGAGTTGATAACCCTATGTTCCTATATCAAGGATCCCACAGCTAGCTGCACACTCCCCTGTTAGACACTGCTGATGGCTTTGTTCCAATTGGTATATGCTAGATTTGTTAATTCTGTAATAGCCTTTCTCCCACTAATTTAAAAGTGAAGAGAGTGCTAATACTTTTTTTTAATACTTTATTTATGTAGTTTTACATTATACAGCCACAAACATTTCTATACAATTATATTCATTTTTTGGAGGTCTTGTACATAATAAGTTTTTCCCCACCACTTATACACTCTTAACCATTTGTTTTGGAATTTAGTTTCTTCTTTTCCACATAACAACATTGTCAATTTGTCTAATTCAGCTATATCCAGCAATTTCTTTGCTATTTCTATCTTAGAGGGTAAGTTTTCCGTCTTCCAATATCTTGCTACCATGATTCCAGATGATGTTAAGATGTATGTTATCATTTTTATCATTTTATCAAAATTTATCATTTTGGTTAAAGTTATCTGGGATAATATTTAATAAGTATATTTCCGGCACTAAATTTAGATCCACATTCATTATCTCTAATATCCATTGCTTAACCATTTGCCCCCCAAGCCGGAATAACGAGGCAGACACAAGTGCTGGGTTTAAATATAGGGCCACTTTATTAATGGACAACTTTAACTGGAACCAAAGGCAAGGGCAAAACAGAATTGCGTTATGGTCAAGGCCAGAGGTCAAGGACCCCTCCCTTACCTTGTCAATAGGGCGAGCCACCCTTCCCCGGTTGGGAGCCCACTACAGGGGCTACCATCCGGCTGGCTAGCCATTGCAAGACAACCCTGTAGCCCCATCCCCCAAGCCGCAAGGCTCAAAGAGAGGACCTAAACAGGGCCATCCCGAAGGCAGTCCGTTTTCTCCGCCCCGTGCCGCAAGGCACAAAGACTGTACTAACAGGACCCCTTCTACCCCAAATAGGGGTGTCAGCTGGTGCTCACCGGACCGCAATCTGTATACCACATAGCAACCTGCCATCACTGCGGCCAAGCCTCTGCTTAGGCCTAAGCGCCCCACCAGGAGGCCCAAGGCCCTCCAAGCCCTTGCCGTAAGTTGTCCAAAAGATGTCCATGCCCAACCCAGGCATGGTTGCCACTTGTCGGCAGCTCGGCTTGCCCAACATGACTGCTCGGATGCGGCAAAGCCCGCTGCGCCTACTGGCGTCCTCTTTGGCCCAATGAGTGGCCCAACAATGTGTCCACATACTAGAGCCTTCTTCCTCTCTTGCTGGTAAAGCAAACCTGTAAGAGAAACGGGGAGCGGGAAACAGGTCACTTCCGCTCAAGTCACCAGGCATCCACTCAATGACCCACCAGGGCCGAGGTGAACCTAGACGATGAACCCATCTCCCACTGCTAAATATCCTGCTAGAGAAACCCACGGTCACTCTCAAGCAACCAATATGGCAGGAGGGCCGAACATACCTGTCGCTAATTGGCGTTGTTGATGCCCTGCGGTGATAGCCCCACAAGCATTGTGTTATGAAAGGCCCCTGGCCCGAAAAAGCAGCAGTCCCCAGCCCTGACTGCCCCTAGGCAGCCAGCGCTGCCACAGGAAAACCGCTTCCCTTTCTTTGACATCCAAACTGCTGCCCTTGCAGAAGTCAGCCTAATCCCCGAGGTATGGCATAGCCTCCCATTGCATCCCTCTTCCAAAGGCGACAAGTGAAGTTTAAAGCTTAAGGCATCCAGGCAGGCCTGGAGGGATGGCACGGATCTGACCCAAAGTTTTCCTGCACCCCAGGATTGCCCCTCACTAGCAAGCCTTCCTATACTTTTCCAAATATCCCTGGGCTAAGCATGATGCAAGATTGATGCGCAGCCTTGACACAAGTCAAGAGTAACTAGTCCCCGCCATGTTCTGAAAATCCTGCAGGGTGCCCAAGGTAGCCGAAAACACCCTCCCCACATGAAAGGGCAGGGCAGAGCCCTCTGAACTCACCAACTCTAATACAAAAGAACCGGCCAACCCGCCCGCCGTTTTTATAGGTTAAAGATTTTATAGGATACCCGCCAACCACATCCATTGTGGTTAGGACAGAACACACATCCACTGCTGTTCCTCACTTTTAGCAAGTGGACTGCTACCTTCCTGCTAGCCTTCTAGCAGTTAGGACCAATTACCCATCCTCTGCATTGGCGGGGGACCAAGCACCCAGCGGTCCCCCCCGCGAACGCTCTATTCCGGACTGTTTAGGCAGCATCTCGCCAGCCAAAAGGCACTCATACCGTCAGGAAAATTGGGGACCATGAATTCAGAAATCCCCACTTCTAAAAATATCCCAGCCTGCAACATGTCCCTGTAAGGTGCTGTTAGGGAACTTTTTTACGCCAATAAATCAGAGGCCTGTGTGAAACACACAGCCTCAGAAGTACAAGCTAGCTACTGCGTCAATAGCTCCCAATTTTGCTATCCCCGACCCGCTCGATAATTAAATATCTTCCCTTCACATCAATTGGGAAGTACCAACCAGGTCAATCTAAAGGGGGCTGGGGCATCGTGTGGACCTGCCGCGTTTGCAAAGCTATTCTTTTAGCCCCTAATAGCAATAACTGCTCCCACTGAACCTAAAAGGGGGTTACCCACCTCACACCTGCAAGAAATACCGGCAGACTTATGCTGCCAAGCCAGGTCTTTTGAGGGGCTGCAGCCAATAGGAGGGGTGGAATTACTGAGCACTACACCTGCCCCAAAGAATAAAAATCCCAACCAGTGGGGTGTGAGTGGACTGGCAGCAGACCAAGAGAACCCAATGTACTGAGGGGTGTTTACTTTGTGTGTGCCCCTTAAACATCCCCCAGGCTGGCCAAACTGTACAATTACCACCCGAGTTGTATGCAAAACATGGTACAGTGCGCTCACACCGTTCCCATGGCTTAATGGCTCCAATGTGGAATAGGGCAATCAGTTGTTTACATGGTCTCAAGTAAGGGTAAAATTGTTCTCCTTAACGAAGAGACTTTTTAATTTTATTATTATTTTTGGTCATATACTTTTTTACAATTCTTCTTGCTGACAACTGTGTCATAAGGCACAAGGTATCAAACTGCTGAGTACTGAATACTAACCTTCCACCTGCAGTTCAGCGTCTTAACCACTTGAGCCACCGCAATTCCATATGCTAAATCTGAATGAACTACCATTCAACAGTAATGTTTGTTGTGATGGGAAAAAAAAATCCGAAACCCAGCTTGGTGCTGAAAAGCCTGGTGCTCCCCAGCCTAACTCTTTTGCCACAGCCCCTTTTCTCAGCTCCGAATCCAAGGAAGACCCGCCACTGACGAGGGCCAGCTGAGGCATCTGACCTGCTGTTGCCTGAAGCCATCCAGGTGTAGTTGTGCAGGGCCCAGATCGAAGGAGACCTGCCCTCACCGTGCTGCCTGACATTCGCACGTCCACCAAGGAAGGGCCAGCGGGGCGTCAGCCAGATCGAGCAGCTCCGAGGCCCTGTAAACAAAACATTAGCCCAGGTCCTGGGCCGTCAATGCACCTTCCTTACTTTCCCTAGTGCCGATACACGCCCTTAAAAAGAGACAAACGGTTAGCACCCCATCTTATAAAGCTTATCAAAATGGGGCTAGTCCCAGGGCCCCTGGGGCCCTCCCCACAGACGTCAAAGAAAAATGGGGGGTATCCCTGCCGCCTGCCCCCAGAATTTATCTATTCCAATCACCTGGTGCCCTATATCTCCCAGTCCAGAATTGCAAAGCGGGGACGGGCTATAAGGTGCTGGCTGAGGGCTAGAACCGTAATTCTATAACCCTCCAGCAATGGCCAAGGTTGGTTAGGTGGTATTGCTGCCAAGTCACACAGCCTTGTGGTCACCCCCCATGGGTTTCAAAAGGCAATAGATATTCAAAAGTGGTTAGGCATGGGCTCGCCTCACCACCCTTGCATTCCTTAGTGGTATCCCATCTAATCCGACCAGAGCGCTACTACCCTCCTTGCTTATGAGCCCTGATGGGTAGTTAACCTGGCAATCCAGACAGAGCAACTGTAAATAATTAGTGTGCTCCTAAGCCAGCCCCCCCGGCACTAAAAAAAAATAATTAATAAATAAAAATGTGTGAGCCAAAGCCAACAAGTGTGAGCAAGCTAACGAATTGAGCCTAGCAGGAACAAACACAAAATGTCTGACCTAACGAGCACCTAAAATAGCCGCCAAACATATCCTACTGGCTGACCATTGCTGTGCTTGTGACTGATTATTTAGGTAAAATAAACGTTCCCTTTGCTCAAAGCCAGTCGGATCCGCCTCCAGTAGCATGCTCATCCCCGACTCCAAGCCAAAGAGCCACCACTGTCTGAAGACAATGTACAGCTGTCCTATGTGAAAAGAATAAAAAGAGATCCCAAAAGAATTAAGCAATACGCACCATTCAATCGGACACAACCCAGGATCTTCTAAGAAACCCCACAAAGGCAGCGTTTCCATCCATTTGTCTGGCCTTCATTCACCACTGATGCCACATAATACACAACGGTTATGGTGGCTAAGCACCCCAAAGGTTAGCCACCCCCGGCAACCAATGTTCCCTCTAGCCGTGGAGTCCTGCGCGCAAAATTCTACTTTGTGAGCTGCTGTATTAAAGCTGTGAGTGAACGATTTGGCTCCTGCAGACAGTAGTTTGCTTTGGAGTCATCCTTCCTGAGCAAGACAAAAATGTGTGAGCTGGAACTAAAAAACTGTGAGCTAGCTCACACCAACTCAGCTTAGAGGGAACACTGCCAGCTACTACCTATTCCCAAGGAAGCAGCCCCCTGAGCTACTAGGTCACCCTGCAATGGGTCGCTGATAAAGAATTGGGCGGAGGGCAAGAGCTCTGGGGACAGGGCAAAACAAGCGCCCAGAAGTGGACCCGCCCTGAGCCCCATGGAATACTGCAGGACTGCGCCCCGGGTTTCCCGACCACCGGGACTCCCCTTAAGCTGCCAGCTCACCCTGACCCACAAACGCCAGCCCAGAAGTGGACCCGCCCTGAGCCCCATGGAATACTGCAGGACTGCGCCCCGGGTTTCCCGACCACCGGGACTCCCCTTAAGCTGCCAGCTCACCCTGACCCACAAACGCCAAACTTCTGTCCTGGGTGCATGCCCCAAACCCCGGATGGCCACCCCGGCTCCCGAGTGTGTGGAACGAGCACTACACCACCCCGCAGGCCGCTCTTTAATTCCAGGCCCCAAACCTTCCACGGCCGCAGGTGTAGCAGCTCGCAGGTCATTCCTCTCCGGATGCCACCAGAGCCAGCAATCTCCGCTCTGCTGACCAGTTGAGCCCAGCGCCGCCGCAGCTGCGCCCTGCATTCCATTGCCGATCAACTCCGAAGCAACTGCGATTCCACTGGCTATCCCTGCTGCCAGCCATCGCCTCTTCACTGAGCTCCCCTGTGCGCCCCCTGGCCTAGAAGGCCCGAAAAGGTGGAGCCCTGCAGCGGAGCTCTGCACTCGCCGACGACTGCACGGGACTGCTGGGAGAAGACACAAGACCGAGCTTACTTCTCGGCCTTGCTCCTTCCTGATGACCATATAAGGCGCTTTTGGCGCGAAACCCCAGCCTGCCTCATCCGGCTGGGCGGCAAAGGCGCCCCCCCCAGCCCAACGGCTGGGGGCCGGGGGCTGTTGGACCGGGTTTCCAGAATTTCTGCATATTACCACATTTCCACCACATATGTATAAACGTTCCTACATTGTTCTTACATTTCCAGCAATTCTTTGATATTTTTCTAGAACATTTTGCAATTCTATCTGGAGTTCAATACCATCTATAGTACATTTTATATAGGTTTTCTTTATAAGCAATTGATTCCAAATATCTCATTGTCTTCCATATTTTATCCCATTCATCGATGAGGGATATATCCCATATCCCTCATCCATGCTAGC
>NW_015168880.1:0-7924 GCF_001447785.1 Gekko japonicus
ATTTTATTAGATTTATATACCGCTCTCCCTAAATGGGCTTAGGGCGGTGTAAAGCAGTTAAATAATACACTTAAAATATTAAAATAACAATTTACATAATATCAAATTTAAAGAGTTTAAGGATCGCCACACCTATGTGGACATGTTGTGGAGTTCTAAGCCTTGCCGAACTGATTTCAGCACATAGTGGATGTTCCACAACTTTTGAAAATATTGGTTCAGTTCAAGGTCTCTATCTTTATTGATACCATTGTTTAAAAGGTCCTTTTTTCACTTTGTTGACTTCGTAAATACACACCCTGGTCTTGTGATCCATGTGTTTTCTATCTTGTGGTTGATTTATGTTATTGTACGATTTATTGCTATTGTGTGAAACAATAGAAAATTGGATATTAGAATACTTATGGATGTTTCATAATACAAAAACAAAAGAAAACACTTAGACCTGATATTGGAATTTTTATTGTTAAAAGGTATCTTAGGCTATTAGATTAGATTTCTTTTCAATTAACTAATTCAGTATAAGGCAGCTTTATATATGTATTCTTATATCCTGTACAATACAGACCTGCCCAGGAACCTGATCAAGTTCTTAATCAGCAGGATATAACTGCAACTTCCATACTGTTAGCACCACCCAGCTGGAAGAAACCTAACTACCCGAAGTTTCACTTCTCTTCGTCTGCAGCAAATTAAGGATTTCTCTACTGTTTCATGGACTACGCAGAGTTTTCACATGTTCGGCGGGGCTGAGTCAGTATATTCCACAGCTGTTTTGCTTATGATCAGTTAATGTGCAGTCTTTAAAGAGAAAGAGAGAGAGAGATTGGATTTACCCTTCACTACCCAAAGAAGTCTCAGAGCGGTTTACAATCCCTTCCCCTCCCCACAATAGACACCCTGTATGGTAGGTAGGGCTGAGAGAGCTCTCTCTAGAACTGCCCTTGAGAGAACAGCTCTGCAAGAACTTATGTCTGACCCAAGGTCACACCCACAGCTGCATGTGGAGGAGTGGGGAATCAAACCCGGCTCTCCCAGATTAGAGTCCGTGCTCCTAACCACTACACCAAACCACTACACCAGAGAATTTAGAAATCAAAATTGGCAATATTTGCCAGCCAAATGGAAAGCCAGAGCGAAGTTGCCCTCTTGATGGTAACCAGTGGTCTGCTTAGCTGCAGCCTGGGTTAAAAACTTGAACGAAAACTGTGAGGACGTAGGTCAGACATTTTAATAAACCTTACTTTAACCCAAATATGATCATCTCGTGTCTTCATTTAGGGGATGCTGGTATAACCTCTCCTTTCAGGCTTTGTAGAAAAGATTTCTTTTGTTGAGGGATTTGAGGAAAGTTAGGAAGGAGTTGTGGCTCAGTGGTAGAGCACCTTCTTGGCACACAGCAGGTCCCCGGTTCAGTCCTCGGCATATCCAGGTAGGAATCAGGTAGTAGGCGATGTGAAGGACCTCTGCTTGAGACCCCGGAGAGTAGCTGCCAGTGTGAGTAGACCACACTGACTCTGATGGACCCAAACAGTAGAAGGCACTTGACCATTTGGTAGAAGGCAGATTCATGTATTCATGTGGTCCGAGTAGGCAGATAAATGTCAGAAGGTTTTGAATAGTCTATTTCTTGGCAACCTGAGCTTTTCACAACGGAGAGAAGATGCTTGAGCTATTTCCCTGTAGAATTCTGGAATTTCAGATAGAAAGAATTCATCTATTCTACATTGAACACTCAACCCTGGGCAGAATAACTGAAAGGTAATTTAACTGGGTTTTGTCAGCGTAGGGCCCAGAGTCTGCATCATCATGAAATCTCCATTGGATTCATTAGCTGGCATCTCATTTTCCATGCGAAGGAACCTAACTGGTGGCCACTGCAGTCTAAATGCAGAGGAAATTGGCTCACAAGGCTGACGCCTCCAGAGAATTTTCACTGTCAGCTTGGAAAGTATTCTACAATTGGGGTGTGTGTGTGTGTTCTTCTATGGAGTTTTAAAAACTGGACTTTTAGAACTCAGATATTGGCCCCGGCCACACGGGCAGGAAAATGCAGGGGGGAAGCATGGCTGTTTGCCCCGGAGCAAAATAACGTGCAACTGCACGATCAGACGTTTTGTCGAGGTCCCATCGAGGTACCGTGGTTAGGGGGGAGGTGCCGATCACAGGACAATCCTGCAGCATGGCAAAGAAGCGGCCTCTCTAGCAAAAGGCTCTGCGGGTTTAACCCCTTCCAGGGCTGCAGAGGAATGCAAACTGTGTCCACCGTCCAGGTGCTTCAGCCGGGCCGCCCTCCCGCCACGCCCCCCGAGCCAGGAGTGGGGGGGGTACGGAAAAGAGGAGGGGGCTGTGTTGTTTGTTTTTAAACGAAGTGTGCGCATGCGCCGTTGGGTGCTTGTGCGCATCCCGTGGAGACTTGGGGAAAAAAACTTTTAGCGAGGGGACATGGGTGGGCGCCGGATGCCACGACCTACCACCAAAAACGCGATCAGGCGCCCGCCCTTGCCCCGCGTTTTCCAGAAACTAGTACCTCAGAGGTACTAGTTTTTTACCCCGCATCTTTGGCGGGAAGCCTCGGGTTCGCCACGGGAGCTCTACGCTTCCCAGATGTGGCACTGTGATCGCGCCCGGAAAATCCGCCTATCATCCGTCTCAGTAGCGTGGCTAATGCTCCATGTGACCGCAGCCATTGTATCCCATCCTCTAAGGGGAAGATTTTGCTGCCTGGGTCAAGCCCCAAAGTCTTGGAGTGATAAAGTTACCATGGACCAAGGACATGGTCCAACAGTTGTTCTGATGACCTTCATACCGAAGGTCCCATGTTCTACTCCCTTCATGTATAGTTTTTTTTAAAAGGGCTCAGAAGAATAAGAGATTGGATATATACCCCACCCTTCACTCAGAGTCTCAGAGCAGCTTACAATCTCCTTTCCCTTCCCCTCCCCACAACAGACACCTTGTGAGGTAGGCAGGGCTGAGAGAGCTCTTACAGAAATCGCTCTTTTCAAGAACACCTCTGACAAAACTATGGCTTGACCAAGGTCATCCAGCAGCTGCATGTGGAGGAATGGGGAATCAAACCCGGTTCTCCCAGATTAGAGTCCGTGCACTTAACCACTACACCAAACTGACTGGATACCTTTCTGTATGAGATCTTGGAGCATCCATGGTAGTTGAGTTAGGTAATACATGCCTAAAAGGAACAATGTTTTGACGCAGCTTGATGCATTTAAAGTTGTTACTAGGAGTATTCATGTTTCCTTGCATCTCTGAGATTCAAAATCATTAATCCTCTATGGTAACACCTTGAAATTTTCCCAGATTAACTTGATAAAATATAAGCAGAATTGGTAGATACCTGAAACCTCTATGCATTAAATAATGCCTTGTATTAAATAACATAAAATAATCACTTGAACAAGTGTTCAGATGTGGCACTGTGATCGCGCCCGGAAAATCCGCCTATCATCCGTCTCAGTAGCGTGGCTAATGCTCCATGTGACCGCAGCCATTGTATCCCATCCTCTAAGGGGAAGATTTTGCTGCCTGGGTCAAGCCCCAAAGTCTTGGAGTGATAAAGTTACCATGGACCAAGGACATGGTCCAACAGTTGTTCTGATGACCTTCATACCGAAGGTCCCATGTTCTACTCCCTTCATGTATAGTTTTTTTTAAAAGGGCTCAGAAGAATAAGAGATTGGATATATACCCCACCCTTCACTCAGAGTCTCAGAGCAGCTTACAATCTCCTTTCCCTTCCCCTCCCCACAACAGACACCTTGTGAGGTAGGCAGGGCTGAGAGAGCTCTTACAGAAATCGCTCTTTTCAAGAACACCTCTGACAAAACTATGGCTTGACCAAGGTCATCCAGCAGCTGCATGTGGAGGAATGGGGAATCAAACCCGGTTCTCCCAGATTAGAGTCCGTGCACTTAACCACTACACCAAACTGACTGGATACCTTTCTGTATGAGATCTTGGAGCATCCATGGTAGTTGAGTTAGGTAATACATGCCTAAAAGGAACAATGTTTTGACGCAGCTTGATGCATTTAAAGTTGTTACTAGGAGTATTCATGTTTCCTTGCATCTCTAAGATCTCTATGATCCAAAATCATTGATCCTCTATGGTAACACCTTGAAATTTTCACAGATTAACTTGATGAAATATAAGTAGAATTGGTAGATGCCTGAAACCAATATGATCTCTTAACAACTGCACTAAATAATGCCTTGTATTAAATAACATAAAACAATCACTTGAACAAGTGTTGCCTTTATCAGTTCAGGAGTCTAACTTTATCATCATATGGATGCAAAAGGATGGAACACATTCACATCAAAAGATGTTGCCATGGGGTTGATATTACCTTAGGAATAATTCTTAGAATCATAGAATGTTAGAGATGGAAGGGACCTTGCAGGTCATCTAGTCCAACCCCCTGCACTCTGCAGGAGCATACCCAAAAGATAGCCCTACATAACTACCGCATACCCGAAAGATGGTCGTCCAGCCTCCGCTTGAAAACGTCCAGCGAAGGAGCATCCACCACCTCCTGAGGTAGACTGTTCCACTGCTCAACCACTCTTACAGTTAGGAAGTTTCTCCTGATATTTAGCCGGTAATGACTCCCTTGTAATTTCCACCCATTAGATCTAGTCTTGCAATCCGGAGCAAGAGAGAATAGATCTGCTCCATCTTTTACATGACAGCCCTTCAGATATTGGAAGACTGCAATCATGTCCCCTCTAAGCCTTCTCTTTCCCAGGCTAAACATACCCAGCTTTTTTAGCCTTTCCTTGTAAGACTTGGATTCCAACCCTCTCACCATCCTGGTTGCCCTCTTCTGGACACGCTCGAGGATAATTAATTATCATTGAAGGTTTGAACAAAAAATGTCCACTTCAATTTGGCCTCACTCTTGTTCAAATAACAGAGTTTGTGGAGGATTTTTTTAGGTTTTTAACATTTTTATTGCACTTCCTATGTCTTTGCACTGATTTTTCTCTCTCTCTCTCCTGAAATGTAGGCTACTTTCAGGGTTAATGATCCATCAGCACAATAGCATTGTGCTCCATTCACCTGTTGTACATATAATGGATGTGCTTCTAAATAAATAAATCTCTCTTAAAAACCATAAAGGCACATACACACTACAAATAAACCAACAAAACAAGCTGAGAAAAGCAGTTGAGGAAGAAACTACTGTTCTTACTTTAATCCAATGCAACAGTGCCTTGCATTGTTATGTCGCTTGGAAACAGAGTTCTTGGGACTTAAATTTTCATTAACTGAAGAACTGCCACAGACTTCCATGACATTTGATGCAGCCATGGCAGTTTATGGTGGTTCGTGAAGAGCAGAAAGCAGGGGCTTAAATGGCGCTGAGCAAACCACTGCTTTATGCTCACTGCAGAAAGCTGAAGTGAGGAGAAAGCAGTGGTTTAAATGGCTCCCAACTCCTCAGTTAAAGCAGTGAGAAAGCAGTGGTTTAAATGGCTCCCAAATGCTCAGTTAAAGCAATTAAACAATTCTAAAACCATTTAAACCATGCGACATAATAAAGTGCTAGCACCGACAGTTTTACATAGGTGGTTGTTGCACAGTTCTCTCTCTCCCCCTGGCCATGGGTGGGGATAGGATTGGGGAACTCCTGGAAATTTGGGGATGGAGCCTTGGGAGGGTAGGGACCTCAGTGGGGTGCAATGCCATAGAGGCCACCTGTCAAAATATCCATTTTCTCCAGGGGAAGTGACCTCCGCAGTCGGAAAGGAGCTGTAATTCTGGGGGGGGCGGGGCGCTCCACTTGGAGACTTGGAGACTGGCATCCTTAATTCAGTGTTTCAGTGTTTGATGGAAAGGACGTTTTCAAGCGGAGGCTGGATGACCATCTTTCGGGTATGTTGTAGGTATGTAGAGCTATCTTTCAGCTACGCTCCTGCAGAGTGCAGGGGGTTGGACTAGATGACCTGCAAGGTCCCTTCCAACTCTAACATTCTATTAGTCTAGGCAGATCCAGGTGGTCAACTGTGTTGGTCTGAAGCAGTAGAACAAATTTAGAGTCCAGTGGCCCCTTTAAGACTGACAAAGGTTTATTCATGGTATGAGCTTTCGTGTGCATGCACACTTTTTCAAATATATTGGAATGACAGGTAAGGTTCAAACTTACAGACAGGGACTTAACCGCAGATCAACATGTAAGATGATGATGTTTAAGATCGGCAAAGTCAGAACCAAATAACAAGCTAATGTTATAAGGTCAACAGTTGTAAAGCAATAAATATGTCAAAATAGCAGATAAATGTCCAAAGGTGTCTTTTCTAATTTTGGGAAGAAGAAAAAATTGCGGGTTGGCCACCTTAATCTGAGAGTCTGCAATACCCCATGCCCAATCATTTCTGCCCTGATCTCTTACATACATCTCTGGGATCCCCTTCTACTTATCTCTTTACACTTTACTTCCTTTTTGCCTGCCCTCCTTAATGCTGGCTGTAATCTTGTGCCTGATGTGATGAGAGAAACAATTAAGGTGATTAACACTGCAGTCCTAATCAGAGTTACTGAGGAATTTCACATTACCCTTTTTAACTTGTTTTGAAGCCGTTTTTGATCCGCTGTGGAGTAAACTGGTATAAGGCTGCCATTTCACACATGGCTTTCCCCTTCCATTAAAGAGCTGGATCTGAAGCGGTTTGCCATTTCAGACTGTACCACTTTTCCCTGCCGTTTTTTGCCCATGCGGGCAATCTCAAGCTTTTAAAAAAAAACATTCGCTTTAGAGCGCTATAGCGCTATAGCGCTATAACACAACACTCCAGGCATTCCAATGGGGTTGATATAATGCATAGCGTTATACCATTATAGTGCTATAAAGTGAACATTAAAAAAAAGGCAGAGATCGCCCGCGCGGGCGGAAAACAGCGGGGAAAAGCGCATTGGAATTGGGAGAGGAAACTGAAGACTACTTGGAAGCGATTGACAGGTAAAACGCTTCAGCCCCGTTTCCTAAACGGGACAGAAGCGTTTGTGTGTGAAATGACAAATATATTCCGGTAGGGAACCGGTTCTAAAACGGTTCTGTCTGAAATGACGGACCTGAAACCGTTTGGGAACAGTTCCTCTTCCAGATTATATCGCCTGTCTGAAATTCCTCACAGTCTGAGTTACAGTGAAATCAATGGACTTCAAAAGGTTTAGGCTCTGTTTAGGCTGGTGCTGTTAATCGGAACAGGCTGTAGACTATGCCTTGGTTTAGGTATGCGTGATTAAGGATTTCAGTTAGTAGAGTTCAGACATATTTCATGTTAAAATTATTTTAAACAATAATAATTAGTTCCCCAGACTAAGCATTATTTTGGTTAGATCCCCTGTTGGGCTCTAAAACGTCAAAGGTACTACGCTGCCTTTCACCTTGTTCCTCCTAAACAATTAACATGATGCTATATATATTACAGGGGTTTTTTTTCTGGGGGAACGTGCCGGAATGGAGTTCCAGAACCTCTTCGACAAAATTATTTTTAAAACGTTTAAAAATTCATGAGTTTTCAGTATATAGACTGAAAAGTAATTTCCCTCTTGAGAGTTCCGGCACCTCTTTTTCTTTTTTTTTTCTTTTTCTATTTCTTTTTGTTTTTGTGTGATGCCAGAATGGAGTTCCAGAACCTCTTTGACAAAATTATTTTTAAAACGTTTAAAAATTCATGAGTTTTCAGTATACAGACTGAAACGTCATTTCCCTCTTGAGAGTTCCGGCACCTCTTTTTCTATTTCTTTTTGTATGTGTGTGTGTGTGTGTGTGTGCACGCACACCTGGAAGTCCTGTTGATGTCTGGTGACTGACCCCTACTGGGGGCTTGGAGGATATTCAGAGAGGTGGCTGAATAAAGCCTGTCTCTGTCCTCCCGACTTGGTATTCCAAGGAAGT
>NW_015168880.1:9472-20017 GCF_001447785.1 Gekko japonicus
CACTTCAGCCCCGTTTCCTAAACGGGACAGAAGCATTTGTGTGTGAAATGACAAATATATTCCGGTAGGGAACCGGTTCTAAAATGGTTCTGTCTGAAATGACAGACCAGACACCGTTTGGGAACCGTTCCTCTTCCGGATTATATCGCCTGTCTGAAATTCCTCACAGTGAGTTACAGTTAAATCAATGGACTTCAAAAGGTACTGCTCTGTTTAGACTGGTGCTGTTAATCGGAACAGGCTGTAGACTATGCCTTGGTTTAGGTATGCGTGATTAAGGATTTCAGTTAGTAGAGCTCAGACATATTTCATGTTAAAATTATTTTAAACAGTAATAATTAGTTCCCCAGACTAAGCATTATTTTGGTTAGATCCCCTGTTGGGCTCTAAAACGTCAAAGGTACTACGCTGCCTTTCACCTTGTTCCTCCTAAACAATTAACATGATGCTATATATATTACAGGGGTTTTTTTTCTGGGGGAACGTGCCGGAATGGAGTTCCAGAACCTCTTCGACAAAATTATTTTTAAAACGTTTAAAAATTCATGAGTTTTCAGTATATAGACTGAAAAGTAATTTCCCTCTTGAGAGTTCCGGCACCTCTTTTTCTTTTTTTTTTCTTTTTCTATTTCTTTTTGTATTTGTGTGTGTGTGTGTGTGTGTGTGTGTGTGTGTGCACGCACACCTGGAAGTCCTGTTGACGTCTGGTGACTGACCCTTACTGGGGCCTTGGAGGATATTCAGAGAGGTGGCTGAATAAAGCCTGCCTCTGTCCTCCTGACTTGGTATTCCAAGGAAGTCTCCCATCTAAGTACTTGCCAGTGTGGACCTTGCTTAGTTTCTGAGATCTGATGATCTTAGGGCCTGGCACTTCTTTTTCAATATCTATCTATCTATCTATCTATCTATCTATCTATCTATCTATCTATCTATCTATCATCTATCTATCATCTATCATCTATCATCTATCTATCTATCTATCATCTATCTATCTATCTATCTATCTATCTATCTATCTATCATCTATCTATCTATCTATCTATCTATCTATCTATCTATCATCTATCTATCATCTATCTATCATCTATCTATCATCTATCTATCATCTATCTCTATCTATCTATCATCTATCCAGGGGTCCATTGGAGCCAGTGCGCACAGGAGCGGCGCTCTGGGAGTGAGGAGCCCAGGAGGCAGGCACATGACCAAGCTCCACCCCCTGCTCCCAGCAGCTCACCCACATGCCCAGCAGCTGTGGGGTGCATGGGTGAGCCATGGATGGAGAGGGGGTTTAAACCGCCTCCCCTTCCATCTAGGGTGCTGGCTCAACAAGGCATCCCATAGCTGTGGGACATGCGAGCGAGCCATGGAAGGGGAGGGGGCTTAAACCACCTCCCCTTCCATCTAGGGTTCTGGCTCGCCTGGGCGCCCCACAACCGTGGGATGCACAGGCGAGCCATGGATGTGGAGGGGGTTTAAACCACCTTCCCGTTCCATCTAGTTTGCCGGCTTGCCCACGCACCCTGCAGCCGCGGGACGAGCCATGGATGGGGAGGGGGTTTAAACCCCCTCCCTTCCTATCTAGGGTGCCGGCTCACTCGTGTGCCCTACAGCTGTGGGACACGTGGGCGAGCTATGGATGGGGAGGGGTGATGCCAGGTGGTGTGGCATATGGAAATAAGTTATGCTAATGAGTTATGCTAATAGGCTCCTGCACCTCTTTTTCTACAAATTGATTCCTGCATCTATCTATCATCTGTCATCTACCTATCACAATCAGGCTGTTCAATGGCTCTACTGGAGTCCTGTTTACTGTTCTCCCAAACAACATTAGAAAATAATGATTAACAACCCACCTCCCCGTCTCTTGTTTGCACTTCCAAAGAGAGAGAGAGTGAGAGCATCTTTTTTCTGCACATGTGCAAAGGATTTGGACAGTGAGAAAAGTGGAACTTACCTGAAGTAAACAAATCAATTGCCCAGTAAACAAACCATGGCATTTTCTAGAAGTGGAAAGATAGCCATGCCGCAATTAGTCATCTTCTGCGGAATAAGAAAGGGCACCTTGTGAAATAAGAAGCGGGCAGGTCTTACAGCTGGAACACTGCCTTGGTTTTGCTTGGCTCTATTTGTTTTTTTGGGGGGTTAGCAGCTTTGGAGTAATTCTGGACTATGGGGTTTTTTTAGCAGCTTTGGAGTAATTCTGGACTATGAAAGTTGGAGTCATGGCTGTCAGGGTAAGCCAGGGTAAGTCAGACAGCTACTCTTTTGATACTTTGGTCCAATCTGCATTGGTATGTCCCACCATTGTGCTAATCAGGGCTATTTTTGGGCAGGAACGCACAGGAACGGAGTTCCGGCTGGCTCCCGAGCTGGCCACACCCAGCAGGAACTCATTAGCATAATAGGCCACACCCAACAGCAGAAACTCATTAGGACTGGCTACATTAGGGGTGTGTGGCCTAACATGCAAAGGAGTTCCTGCTATAAAAAGAGCCCTGCTTTTGACAACAAACAAGGTAAACAGACTAAAAAGCAACAGGTGGGTGTGGCTGGATGACCACACTTCTGGTAACATGGGGTGTGGCCTAATATGCTAATGAGCTGCTCTGTCAGGGGTGTGGCCTATTATGCTAATGTGTTTCTGCTGTTGGGTGTGGCCTATTATGCTAATGAGTTCCTGCTGGGCTTTTTCTACAAAAAAAGCCCTGTTGCTAATGATCTCACATCGTCTCACAAATTTGTGCCTGCATTTCATGCCACATCCACTCTCCTATTTTTTTTTTTTCATATCAGCATCGGCAATTTGGCTAACAAAGGGAACAAACTGTCTTTCAGCCAACACTTTACAACCTTTACAAGGGGGGAGGGAATTAAATAACACAAACATTCTGTACATCAAGTTAATGTTAGGTGCTGGGTAAGGAGTGGATGCTGAGGAAGCCTGAATCATCTTCTTTAGAAAGCTGAGGTTTGGTATCACCACTTCCTCCTCCAACAACAACAACAACAACCATGAGACCATGACTGAGAGAAAGGCGGAAGTTGAAATCTGGGTGAGAACTGGGTGGGAAGTGTTAATTTGGTCCCCTTTAGCTAGAGGCAGAGGCTTATAAAGGTTGTGGACAGAATGGAGAGGGTGCAGAGGAAAGCAACGAGGATGATCTGGGGCCTGGAGACCAAGAAGCCCTGTGAGGAAAGGCTGTCGGACTTGGGAATGTTCAGCCTGGAGAAGAGGAGGTTGAACGGGGACAGGATCGCTCTCTCGAAGTCTTTGAAGGGCTGTTCCTTAGAGGAGGGCAGGGAGCTGTTCCTGTGGGCAGCAGAGGAGAGGACCTGCAATAACGGGTTTAATTTAAGTGGGGTGTAACGATATGAGCTTATGTTTGTATTTCTGTATAGTGGTGATGCTGCTTATGTGTGTCTCTAGCATTGAATACCTATGCATTATGTATTCAGGGATTGCTGTATGTTGTGTGTTGTTGGACAAACACTTGTCAGGGATATGTTGTCGAAGGCTTGTCAGGGATGCTCTAGGGCTGATCCTGCACTGAGCAGGGGGTTGGACTAGATGGCCAGTATGGCCCCTTCTAACTCTGTGATTCTAGGATTCTATTATTAACCTTAGAGTTCTCACCCCAGTGGGTACACAACTGTCAGTAGGAAAACTCAGACTCTAAAGCATTACTGATACAGATTAAATGGTGGTTTTTTTATTGACATTACTGCAAAATAGACCATAAAACCGAATTGCAAACTGAATCAGATGCATGATACAGGAATACATGAAAAAGCCATGGACACAGAATCATCAGTGCGATGCAGATGGTTACAGGAAACAACATAAGGAGATAAATAGGCAGTGGGGAAGTCTGCCTCGGGAGGTGGTGGATGCTCCTTCGCTGGACGTTTTCAAGCGGAGGCTGGATGACCATCTTTCGGGTATGTTGTAGGTATGTAGGGCTCTCTTTCAGTATACTCCTGCAGAGTGCAGGGGGTTGGACTAGATGACCTGCAAGGTCCCTTCCAACTCTAACATTCTATGATTCTATGAGTAAATAAAAGTATAATTCTAAATCCGTTTTACACGAGCAGAGGACACACTAGACAGTGGAGAGATTAACAGGAAGGACATCCCATGCCAAGTGCTTGACAGGTTTTGTAAAAAAAGAGAGAGAGGCAATTTTGACTCTCTTTGGACTGAGACTCCAACTTCTGCCTGGAAAATTATTTAATTAGAACTCCAGTTCAGAAGAAGAGAGCTTCCTGTTTTGCATACTCTACAGCTCAGCCCTGATTTTTTTTTTTTTTAAAGACAAGTGCTATGGCTGAGTCTTTGTGGGCCTGGTTCTCGCATGAATTAATTCCAGGACTGACAGCTGGAATCTCCCTAGAAATATTCAGAAGCCCTGTTTCCTCTGTTCAGCTGCAGGAAAAGACCCCATCCCTATTTCTTATCTATGGCTATATGCTGCCTTCCTTTGTTAAGTTCTGGGACTTGGACAGGAGCATAAGTGATTTGAGGCCCCGTTTAGTACCTTTCTGCACTGCTTCAGGAGGGAATGGATATTCCCTGACAAGAACGATAGGATGAAAAGGTAAGCTTTGAGTTCCAGTATTGGGTCTGAAGGGTACCATGGCTCAATGGCAGAGCATCTGCTTGTCAGTGTAGAAGGTCCCAGGTTCAATCCCTGGCATCTCCAGTTAAAAGGACCAGGCAGTAGGTGTGGCAAAAGACCTTAGGTTGAGACTTAGGCTGTGGTCACACACACTAGATAACCCACTTTCAATCCACTTCCAATGCACTGTCCAATTGGATCTTGCCAGTTCACACAGTAAAATCCAGTGGGAAAGTGCACTGGATTGAAAGTGGATTGATTCGTGTGTGTGACCGCAGCCTTAGAGAGCTGCTGCTAGTCTGAATATATGTTGCAGACCTTGATGGACTGATGGTCTGCTTCAGTTGTAGGAAGCTTCATGTGCAGACAAATCCAGCTTTTTAGACTGATTTAAATCCCGTGGCCTGGATTTCCCTGGAATAGTCTGCACCACTCATGTGTGGCCGAAGTATTGAACACTCCAGTCAAAAGAACCTCATTGAGCATTATAAGATTACAACCAATGTTCCCTCTAAGCTGTGGAGTCTTGTGAGCAAAAATTCTACTTTGGGAGCTCCTGGCATTAAAGTTGTGAGCAAGCAATTTGGCTACTGCATAAATAAATTTGGTCTGGAGCCCTCCTTTCTGAGCAAAGACAAAAGTCTGTGAGCCGGAGGCTAAAAAAACTGTGAGCTAGCTCACACTAACTCAGCTTAGAGGGAACACTGATTACAACTCACAACCAAAGCAGTAGATTGGTGATTCTTCTGGGAACAGGGGTGTGCTTTTGGGACTATATCTAATATATCCCAGGATGGGTGGGATATAAATGCAAATAATAAATAAAATAAATAAAATCCAGCCACGTGCATTCCGTGGGTTTAGCTTCAGTGATCTGACCTCTGATATTTATTAAAAACCAACAACAAATGCCATGAAACATTGATCCTGGTCAACTTTCAAGGCCACCTCTAGGCCGGACTCACTCTACAATTCAGAATTAACGAAAAGCTTCAGTTGATGTATACTGAGTTTGAATCCAGTGGCACATTGAAGACCAACAAAGTTTACTTCTGGGTATAAGCATGTGTGCATGCATAAGTGTGCATGCCCCCTTCAGTGCTCATGTTGACCTTTAAGGCTCTATATCGCTTGGGAACCTGGAGGACCTGGAGGACCTTCTGCCATATGAACCTACCCGACCACTATGGTCATCTTCTGAGGACATACTCTGGGTGCCACACCTTCTGAAGCTAGGCAGATGGCCAGTTTGGTTGTGGCACCTAAGACATCACATGCTGTATACGCTTTCTTGGACCAGTGTCGAGGTCTAGTCTATAAGCACACCCACAAAGGGGGGGGGGAGAAAAACTAAACCAACCTAGCAAGAGCCAAAACCAGGTCCGTAGCTACAGCGAAGCTTTTGGGGGACTCCACTCCCTTTCTTTTATCAATAATTTAAAAACATTTTTAAAGGTATGCACTCCTTTAAGCAGAGTGGGGTGCTGTATTTGACTAATTCCTGCAGTGAATAAGGGGGTTGGAGTAGGTGACCTCTAGGATCCCTTCCAACTCTGTGTCGAGAAACTCATCTCCTTTAAGAGAGTTTTTCTGCTGAAACATTAACTTTCTTGACTATAGAAGTCATCCTCCTTAACTGCCGGCTTGTTATCAGAATTGTTGCTTAGGCTGGCAGAAGTGATTAACTTGCAGCAGCTGAGAACTGTCATCTAAAGTGGTTGCCAGCTTGCAATTTAGAGATCTATCCTGGTAACCACATTCTATTGGCTAAATGGTTAAGGCCACCTTTGTAGAATAGACAGTTTCAGAAGACTCAGAGAGAGAAGAGACTGCCTTGAAGCTCTCTTCAACTTTCACCCTGCTGCTAGGCTTCCAAAGACTCTGCTCATCAGAAACGCCAGTTGAGATGTCAAGAGCTATGCACCTGGTAGGAAAAGTAGTGAGTAGAATAGCCAGCTAGGTTTTTTGTTTGTTTGTTTTGGTTTGCATTTCTTCTGAACTGTATACATTCTTTCCCCTAACTATGTGTTGTTCATCCTTTGTTTTTATAAAGAAAGTTTTATGAGTCTTTATACAAATTGGAGTGAGTTTAGTGGCCAGACCCAGATAAGTATTTGCAGTGCCATGCCTACCATCTATCATAAAATTTATTCTCCCTTCCCTCCCCCCTCCTTTCTCAGACTGCTATTGTTACACTCTGTGGCTAAGATTTGCAGAAGCCTCTATGCTTTGATTTTAAAAGGCTTGATTCCACAGTAGCTGAGTCATAATCCTCAGAATTCTGGCTTCTCTTTCTGTACTGAGAACTTCAGCCCCATCAGGAAAAAAAAAAATTGCCCCACAAACCACAAAATCTTGGCTACAGGTCTGGCCAAAACCTCCAAAGGAAGTTTAGAAAACTACTAAGGGGGCAAAAATTACAAACATCAGTAATTATAGACAAAAGTACACGTGTTTATTTCAAAAACACTTAGGCGCCACGAGGTTTTAATGGTTAATGAGCCCGCTTGCGGGGAGGGCGGGAAACCATCTCATCCTTTGCCGTCCCCGTCTTCTTTGACCTTCAATCTTTCCCAGCATCAGGGTTTTCTCCAGTGAGTGCAAACATGTCTTTCAAATGCCGGGAAAGATGCCTGGCTTTAAAGTTTGATGCGAACGTATCAAGCAAGCTAGTACTGTGAAAGGGTCATTATGGCTCCTGATTCTGCCACTTTCTCCAGATACTTGGTGACATATCTCTGCAGGTCTGCTATTGGTTCACTGACTTCAGCCTTTGAGAAGTTCCTGGTGGTGATGCACTGTGCTAAAACTGATGCTGCTTTTGGAAGAGCAGTTCTTCAGAGCCTGTTTCTTCAAGACGACCTGCAGATAACATCAGGTTTCACGTTCCTGGGATCCCAGATCACCGCAGACTGTGACTGCAGCCATGAAATTAAAAGACGCCTGCTCCTTGGGAGGAAAGCGATGGCGAACCTAAACAGCATGATAAAAAGTAGAGACATCACCCTGCCAACAAAAGTCCGCATGGTCAAAGCAATGGTATTCCCAGTAGTCATGTATGGCTGCGAGAGTTGGACGATAAGGAAGGCCGAGCGCCGAAGAATAGATGCTTTTGAACTATGGTGCTGGAGGAGACTCTTGAGAGTCCCTTGGACTGCAAGAAGAACAAATCAGTTATATTTGCCATTTAGATGCATTTCTTTAAAAAGGTACATCTGTAGCTGACCACCGGGCTGCATATTAAATCACAGCATGGTGTGAAAGATTAACCACTGAGGACACTTAAAGACTGTATATTTAGCAAAACACGTGGCTCTCGTCCTTCTGTGTAATTTCTCTTTTTTCTGGTTGAGTGTTGTTTCTGTAAGGAAAGTCACTTCCATTTGCAGCTAAGAGGCCAGCGCATAACCCGTTGTGATTCCAATATGCCGAAGAAGGACACAGCGTTCAGTCCCACTGAAGACTTGAAAAGCTCCAAAAAGACTCTGTGAAAACCTATGTGTGCGACTGAACAACAACAAACAGTTTGGGGGCTCTGTTATCTTAATTTGCATGCTTAGCCTGTTGGGAAAGAAAACCATGTTGTGGTTTCTCTGTTGCCATTTTAAGAAGAATTTCTCTACTTATCTACATCTCACACCTAGCTATAACTGATGTTGATGTTCTCAGAACATTTTGCAATATCTTTCCTTTTTTTTAAAAAAAATGTCTATTATGATGTGGTTACTGTCATTGTGCTATGTATTTTCATGCCCTAATGCATCAACAAACATTTGTTTCTAGTACTTTGTTTCCAACAATGACCAACTAGATTTTTTTTAAAAAAAAACCTCAGAAGCAAACTGAAAAGTATGCATACGGAGAGTGATTTCAGCTAAGCATACCTTTATATAGTCAGGCACAAAGACAAGTTAACCGGCTCGCAGGCCTGCTTATATTCCCTCAGAGAAACCCACCACCAAAAACACACCCCACTCCCGATAGGCTATTTACAGTGACCAAGAGACCTATTGGCCTCCTGGCCTGGGACCTAGCCCTTTCATTGAGCCTGGCTAGGATCCTATTGGCCCATTGTCTTTTGGCATGAAGCTTGAGGTGTTTGTGCCTGGACAAGCCCAGGCATGCCCGGCCCTGTCGGGGCCTGATACACTACACAAACCATGAAAGGAGATCTCTTCAGCTCTTCACCCTCAACAAGTCTCTTATATTTAGAACTATCGTACCTCTGATAAAGGAAGACCCATTTATGCAACATGGCTAATTCTTCTTGAAATCCATAAAAGGCTGCGGTCACACTGGAGGCTTGGCGCGATCTGGGCACTCCTCTAAGTGCACCAGTTCAAATTGTTGCGGGAAGGACTGGCCAGATAGCATCCCCTGTGGCAGTTTTCCCACATGTTCCTCCAGTGGGGAGGCATCCACATTATTGCAGCACCTAAGCCATGGAGCGTGCTTCCCAGTTGGTTTCTTTAAAAAAAAAACAGGCATGCACATGCACATATGCACTCATGCATTTGTGCAAATATCGGCAGCTACAAAAACACACACACACACACACACAAAATCACCAGTGGAAACAGATCTGCCAGTTCAGACTTCCCATCCTGCTTCAGTTCAGGACAGGGGAGTTCAGATGGCCAGAAAAAACTGAGTGGAAGTGCTGGCATTGGTAAAGACCAGACTTCCCTGGTTCCTGGTTACTCCCCTTCCAAAGCGGGGCAAAATGGAGCGGCCACAACTGGGGCATGGAAGGCAGATGTCATTGTCTAATTGTGCTCTTTAACTCTGCAAAGGTAATGCAACGATATCTCTGCAAACTGCTCATGTGACCACAGCCTAAGACAGTCACCTCAGTTGGACACATGTTATTTCAAAAGATTAAAAAAAAAAACATAAGAGAAGGAGGAGGAGGAGGAGATTGGATTTATACGCCGCCCTTCACTCAGATTCTCAGAGCGGCTTACAAACTCCTTTCCCTTCCCCTCCCCACAACAGCCACCCTGTGAGGTGGGTGGGGCTGAGCGAACTCTGACACAAACTGCTCTTTTTCAAGGACAGCTGTGCCAGAGCTTGTGACTGACCCAAGGTCATCCAGCCAGGTGCAAGTGGAGGAGTGGGGAATCAAACCCGGTTCTCCCAGATTAGAGTCCACACACTTAACCACTACACCAAACTGCCATGTTGGATCAGGCCAGTGGTCCATCCAGTCCAATACTCTGTCACACAGTGGCCAAAACCCAGGTGCCATCAGGAGGTCCACCAGTGGGGTATACTTGATTCATAGTGTTCCTTACAATAAGAGTAGTTCAGCAGTAGTTCTGTGTAGTAGTAGCTCAGTAACACTAGTTCAGTAGTTCTGTGGCATACTTGATTCATATAACAAATTTAGAGTCCAGTGGCACCTTTAAGACCAACAAAGGTTTTATTGAAGGTATGAACTTGTGTGTGCATGCACCCTTTTTCAAATACATTGGAATGATAGGTAAGGTTCAAATATATAGGGGCTGAACAGCAAACTAACATGTAGAATGATGGAGATGTGCAAAGGCAAACTAAATAACAAGCTAAGATTCTAAGGTCAACAGTTGTAAAGCAATAAATACGTTCGAGTCCAGTGGCATCTTTAAGACCAGCAAAATTTCAAGGTCAACAGTTGTAAAGCGATAAAAATGTTAGTCCAGTGGCACCTTTACAGGTCCCTTCATTCATATGGGACCAACACAGAACGGACTATGTGGAAGAACAACAATGTTGTAACATTTGTGCATTTGTAACATGAGTAATCTTTTCTGAAGATTAATTTTGAAGCAACCATCATCTTAGACTTCAATCACTCACTTCAAACCAGAAGGAGGAGGAGCTTTCAACCTAAGTCCCTTGCTCCTCTGGGCTTTCACAAGTTACCCTTGACTTTCTTCCGCAACAA
>NW_015168881.1:0-4589 GCF_001447785.1 Gekko japonicus
CTGAGACTCCGAGTGAAGGGCAGGGTGTAGATCTAATCTTCTTCTCTTCTTCTTCTCTAAATAGTGCAGGAGAGGGCAGCTTTGGAGGGTGGGCTCTATGGCATTATTGCCTGCTGAGACCCCCTTCCTTCTCCTCAGGCTCTATGCCCAATTCTCCAGGAATTTCCGAAGCCGAAGCTGGCAACCCGACTTGGGGAGTTGCTGCAGGGAGGTCTAAGGCTATAGTAGGAGACCTGGCAAACCTGAAAACACAATATAGAATCATAGAATGTTAGAGTTGGAAGGGGCCTTGCAGGTCATCTAGTCCAACCCCCTGCACTCTGCAGGACCATAGCCGAAAGAGAGCCCCACGACATACCCGAAAGAGGGTCGTCCAGCCTCCTCCGCTTGAAAACGTCCAGCAAGGAGCATCCACCACCTCCCGAGGCAGGCTGTCCCACTGCTCAACCACTCTGACATTTAGGAAGTTTCTCCGGATATTTAGTCAGTAACGACTCCCTTGTAATTTCCACCCATTAGATCTAGTCTTGCAATCCGGAGCAAGAGAGAACAGATCTGCTCCATCTTCTACATGGCAGCCCTTCAGATACTTGAAGACTGCAATCATGTCCCCTCTAAGCCTTCTATTTCCCAGGCTAAACATACCCACTCTCTCAGCCTTTCCTTGTAAGACTTGGATTCCAGCCCTCTCGCCATCCTGGTTGCCCTCTTCTGGACACGCTCGAGATTGTCAGCATCCTTCCGAACATGTGTTGCCCAACACTGGACACAGGACTCCAGGTGAGGCCTGACCGTAGCAGAATAGAGCTAAGCACTCTTATTGCCTACTCTGGCTGGCAGCAGCTCTGCATGTTCTCAGATTTAGGCAGGCCCATAGCGACAGTGGGTTTTTTGGGGGGCTC
The DNA here is from genome assembly GCF_001447785.1 of Gekko japonicus. Lineage (NCBI taxonomy): Eukaryota > Metazoa > Chordata > Lepidosauria > Squamata > Gekkonidae > Gekko > Gekko japonicus. The sequence goes on from NW_015168881.1 coordinate 903, forward strand.
CGCCCCCTTTCTTAAAGGCACAGCCCCACAAGAATTTCTCCTCTAAATGCTTTCCCCCCAATCATTTAAAAACATTTTTATAGGCGTGCGATCCTTTCAGCAGAGTGGGGTGCTGTAGTTAACTAATTCCCGCAATGAGCAAGGGGGTTGGAGTGGGTGACCTCTAGGATCCCTTCTAACTCTGTGTCAAGAAACTGGTCTCCTTTAATTGAGTTTTTCTGCCTGTTAGCTTTCTTGACGATATAAGTCTTCACCCCCTCATGCCCACTTGTTATCAGAATCGTTGCTTAGGCTGGCAGAAGCGATTAACTTGCAGCAGCTGAGAACTGTCATTGAACGTGGTTGACAGCTTGCAGTTTAGAGATCTAGCCTGGTACCAGCTTTCTATTGGCTAAATGGCTTTTCTTTCTACACTGAGAACTTCAGCCTCATCAGGAAAAAAATTGCCCCACAAGCCACAAATTCCTGGCTACTGTCCTGGATTTAGGTCTTTCACATCAGCCACCTTTAACCAGATCTTTTGAGCTGGAGATGCCGGGGATTGAAAGGACCTTCTGCATGCCAAGCAGATGCCCAGCCACTTAGCCACCCAGACTCAGAACAAAGAAAGAACGGTATCCTGTTCTGTAACCCTTGGTCAAGGAAACCCACAAACTGTCTCGTTGCCTTCCCTCCCTCCCTCCCAACGTCCAATCCCCAAGCGACGCTAGATTTCCCATCATAAAAATCAATAAAGAATCTGTTGCCGTCTTTTTTAAAATTTTATTTATCACGGATGGATGTCTTTAGTTTGTAAACAATTCTTGTCCATTTTTTTTCCCTTTTGCTCAAATCACTTCCAGACACATGTTATTCATTGCAAGTCATTTCTGGTGAAAAACACAAATAATTAAGTCATATTCTCCCCCCCCACCCCCACCCCCGCTTTGCATTTCTAACCAAACATTTGCTGAATAATTCCTTTCGTTGAGGGCCACCTCTGACACATTTAACTGAGAGCAATGCACCCACGACTCACTCTTAGGACAAAAACAGAGCCGGAGAGAGACCCTTTCCTGACTGCTTTTGGCCTCCAAAGCAGAGAAGGATGAGTTGGGAGTGGCAATTGGAACATAGAGGAACACACGAAGCTGCCTTGTACAGAATTCACACCAGTGGTCCCTTGACTCAGTCCTGTGTACTCTGACTGGCCATGGCTCTTTGGGGCACAGACAAAGGTTTCTCTTACAGGATTGCCAGCCTCCTGTTGTGCAACAAACACATGGGAAATGCGGCAAGGTTGAGCAAATGTAGAAAAGCACCGTGTCAGAACAAAACACACAATACCAGGGCTATTTTTGGGCAGGAAGGCACAGGAACGGAGTTCCGGCTGGCTCCCAAGTTGGCCACACCCAGCAGGAACTCATTAGCATAATAGGCCACACCCAAAAGCAGAAACTCATTTGGATTGGCTACATTAGGGGTGTGTGGCCTAACATGCAAAGGAGTTTCTGTTACAAAAAAAGGCCCTGGGTTTGGACAACAAACAAGGTAAACAGAATAAGAAGCAAAAGGTGGGTGTGGCTGGATGACCACACTTCTGGTAACATGGGGGTGTGGCCTAATGTGCTAATGAGCTGTGCTGTCAGGGGTGTGGCCCAATATGCTAATGAGTTCCTGCTGTTGGGTGTGGCCTATTATGCTAAAGAGTTCCTGCTGGGCTTTTTCTACAAAAAGAGCCCTGCAATACTATTATGCTACTAGATCTTCATAGATTGGTATAAATAATATACTTGAATACAATGGAGACCGTAGTGTATCTTATTCATTATAGTACAGAAACCTAAAGAACATTATATATCTAGTAGAAAAGTTCACAGCCACAGAGTGGCTCCAGTTTCTCTATAGAATTGTTGACATGTGCATTGTAGCATTGTGAGCTTTGGTTCCCGGAAAAAGAAAAATTTGTGCCTGAAGAAGAATCTTTCGAAACACGCAATTTTTGCCTGGGAGGCGTGTAAGCTTTGATGCTTGCTGTGTCTCTTTTTGGAAAGCATAACAGCCTGCTGCATCTTTCATCACTGACGGCTGCTGCGTCTCTCATCAGAAAGCAAGATAGTCTACAGCACTGAAACCTGATTCTGTGGCTGTGGACTTTTCTACTAGATATATAATGTTCTTTAGGTTTTTGTACTATAATGAATAAGATACACTAGGGTCTCCATTGTATTCAAATATATTATTTATACCAATCTATGAAGATATAGTAGCATAATAGTATTGTGTGTTTTGTTCTAACATTGCTCAGCCTCCAGGTGGGGCCCGGAGATCTCTAAACAACAGAGATCAGTTCCCCTGGACAAAATGGCTGCTTTGGAAGGTAGACGTTATGACATTATACCCCACTCAGGTCCCTCACCCCCCAAAACCTCACCCTCTCCAGGCTCCACTCTCCAGGAATCTCCCAACCAAGAGCTGGCAACCCTCATTTTCCCCAACACCTGCTGCCTGAGACCCTGGGAATCAGGTTGGCGGAATCCTGAGGTGGTCAGGTAGAGGTGGGGTTGGGGGGGGACGCCATTTGCATATGCCACACCCCCTGACAAAGGGCAGGCATGTTTAAAATGCTTTTCTTTCCCTTCCCCATCTGGGGAAGGGGGGAAAGGCATTTAAATCCCCCCCCACTACCTTGAGTTTCTCCGCAAAAGTGGAGAGGCTCAGGGGGGAAAGGGGGCATGCAGGGCATGTAGAAAAGACCGGGCAGGGAACCCAGGCATGTTTAGAATGGGGAAGGGAAAGAAAAACATTTAAATCCCCCCAGGCGGGGGCTCTGCAGGCCAAGAAAGGGGCCACCCCTGGGCTCCTTACTGCCGGAGCGCCGTTCCGGTGTGTTCCGTCAGGAAATGACCCCTGCTCACGGGCCCGACAAGCACAGACTGCTGAGGAACAAAGCGACAGGCAGATCTCAGGACATCCGAGTTACCTGCTTTGTGGCTCATGAGCAGAACCCAATCCAAGTCATCCCAGAGTTATGCTTTTATTTTTTTTAACAATGGGAGTGAGTAAAGGTTGCACCCCCCCCCCAATAAAAATATTAGAAGGAACCGCTGCAGGTAGCACCTTATCCTGGCTGGCCTTTAATCAACTCCCTGCTGGCCACGCATCAAAGTACAATGGGGGGGGGAAATCAATGTGAGCTTTTGGATATGTCCCCCTGCCAACCCCGCCCCCCACCTGAAGGGAGCAGTCAGGTCAATGGCTCCTTCTGTCTGTAGAAGAGGGGTTTTCTGCAGGGGTCGCTGGGTGGTGAGGATCCCTGTTCTCGGATACCCACGTGTCAACGTCTGCTCCACGACAGGCAGGGTGGGGACCCTCCAACCCTGGCCACGCTGAGGTTTCTCTGCTAGCTGCCCCTCCGTGTACAAGTGGCCCCCCATATGCGATAAACCGAGTGCATGTATGCGATTAAGTGAGTGCATGTATGCGATTAATTCAGTGCATGTATGTGATTAACTGAGTAGAATGGAGGCAGGGGTGGCCCAGGGTAGCCTGGTCTCGTCGGATCTCGGAAGCTAAGCAGGGTCGGCCCAGGTTAGTATTTGGATGGGAGACCTGCAAGGAACACCAGGGCCGTGAGACAGGGGCAGGCAATGGCAAGCCACTTCTTCTTTTGCCTTGAAAACCCTACGGGGGAGGATTCATCGTACA
>NW_015168881.1:5111-18194 GCF_001447785.1 Gekko japonicus
GGCAGCAGAGGATAGAACCACTGTTCCCCCTAAGCTGAGTTAGTGTGAGCTAGCTCACTGTTTTTTTAGCCTCCAGCTCACACATTTTTATCTCAGCTCAGGAGGGATGGCTCCAGAGCAGACTAATTTATGCAGCAGCCACATTACTTGCTCACAACTTTATTGCCAGTAGCTCACAAAGTAGAATTTTTGCTCACAGGACTTCACAGCTTAGAGGGAACATTGGATAGAACCCGAAGCAACGGGTTTAAATGACATGCAGAAAGGTATCGGTGGGATATTAGGAAACACTTTTTCGCAGTCAGAGTGGTTCAAAGGTGGAATCAGCTGCCTCGGGAGGTGGTAAGCTCCCCTTCAGTGATGGCTTTCAAGAGGAGGCTGGATGAATATTTGTCAGAGATGCTTTAGGCTGGTCCTGCATTGGGCAGGGGGTGGGACCAGATGGTCTGTCTGGCCCCTTCCAACTCTATGATTCTATGATTCTAGGAACCAAAGTGGGGTGGGGTCAAAGGGGGTGACTCCCTCTGCTTTCGTGCAAAGAAGTCTGATATGAAATGTACCACATTGGTGCCTGTGCCCAAGATTTCGGGAAGATTGCAGAATTTAGCAGTGGCCCCAGAATGCAGCTTTTTTTACTTTTCAAGGAGCAAGCTGCTAGCCCTTATGAAGATATGCTTGGAAGGATACGGGCGACATCTGACGTCATGTCAAACGCAAGAAGGTTGGCTGAGTAAGCTTTCTGGCAATCTTGGGCATTTGGGAGAGGCCTTGCCCATGTCGGGGATTAACAGAGACAGCATAAATTAGGCCAAATTGCAAAAAGAGTGAAATACATTATGCAAGAAGAAGACAATGTGGAAAAGTATGCCTGGGGTGGAGGGAGTTGACAAAGAGAACATTTTCTCCCTCTTCCAAAATACTAGAACTTGAGGGCATCAAAGGAAGCTGATGGGCAGTAGATTCAAGACAGACAGAAGGAAATATTTCTGTACACAGAGAGTTGATTAAAATGTGGAATTCGCTGCCAGAGGCTGTAGTGATGGACACAGGAATAAACAGTTTTCAAAGAGGACTACAGAGATTCATGGAGGAAAAGTCTATCAGTGGCTAATAGCCTTGGCGACTGAGGGGAACCTCCACATTCAGAGGCACTAATCCTCGGAATGTCAGAGCCAGGAGGCAACATCAGGGGAAGACCTTGGCCTCCATGCCCTGTTGTTGGCCCTCCAGAGGAACTGGCTGGCCATGATGAGAGATGGGATGCCGAAATAGGTGGACCACTGGTCTGATCCAGCAGGGCTCTTCTGAGGTTCTTATTTTACAGAATTTCACTTTTTCCTGGTGTAGCAACTCAGAGTGTATTTTTAAAAAGTGTAACGTGAGCCCCTCTCCGACCACAAGTGTTTCCTCCAGCTAGAAAGGAATCAAGCAGAAAATTTCTGGATTTGGGGGTGGGGGGGACCAAGGTGTTTTTGACCCTGACAATAATTTCCCATTTTCAAATGGGCATGGAAAGAATTTATATCTTTGGGTCTTTTATGCTCACTTTTCAGCTGGCAAGAGGTCTTTAGTGGCTCTGAAATTGGGGTCATAGAATCATGGAATGTTAGAGTTGGAAGGGACCTTGCAGGTCATCTAGTCCAACCCCCTGCACTCTGCAGGAGCATAGCTGAAAGAGAGCCCTACGACATACCCAAAAGGTGGTCATACAGCCGCCGCTTGAAAATGTCCAGCGAAGGGGCGGCATCCACCCCCCCCCGAGGCAGACTGTCCCACTGCTCAACCACTCTTACAGTTAGGAAGTTTCTCCTGATATTTAGCCGGTATCCACTCCCTTGTAATTTCCACCCCTTCACACTAGTCTTGCAATCCGGCGCAAGAGAGGATAGATCTGCTCTGTCTTCTACATGACAGCCCTTCAAATACTTGAAGACTGCAATCCTGTCCCCTCTAAGCCTTCTCTTTCCCAGGCTAAACATACCTGGGTCTGTTTTGGGTGTCCCCCAATGAAATCGGGGGGGAGGGGCTACCAGTTGTTTCTCTCTTTTGTTTGTGGCACTAAAAATTTGGTCCCAGTTTTGGGGGGTTGTGAACTGGGGAGGCGGCGTGCGTGTGTGTCAGGTGAATTCACATCTTCGTTTTAAAGGTTTCATTGGCCAAGATGGGGTTCCCCAGCTGGTTGGTGAAGAAAAAAACATTCTTCAAACAGAAGAGCGGGTAGAAAAAACGCAGAGAGGCGCCGCAAATTGCAGGTCAACAAAAGCACCGCTTTTTTCTGGTGGGGGTTGGACTAGATGACCTCCATGGTCCCTCTCAACGCTAACATTCTATGATTCTGGATCCGGGCCTTTTTATTTTCTTCTGGGGGAACGCGCCAGGACAGAGTTCCAGAGCCTGTTCGACAACATTCTTTTAAAAATGTTTAAAAGTTTATGAGTTTTCAGTGTACAGACTGAAAACTTCATTGCCCTCTTGAGAGTTTCAGCAGCTCATTTTTAAAAAAAATAGAAAGCTCTGTTCTGAATGATTATAAATGGAAAGAAAGGGAAGATGACTGACAGTATGGATGCATCTACGTGATAGACTTAAACTGAATTAGTCATTCTCGCAACTCAGGGGACTCTGGAAGCAACCTCTAGATCAGCTCGGAGCCTGGGCCAACCTCCAGGCGGAAGCTGGGGGGGGGGGAACGGAATCACGGAGGATCTCCACACTACACAGACCAGTCCCCCCCCCTGTGAGAAAGTAGATTCTACGGCATCATATCTTTCTGAGGCTCCTCCCCTCCCCAAACCCCACCCTCCTCAGGCTCCGCCCCCAAATCACCAGCCATTTCACAACCTGGAGCTGCCTCGTCAAACTGCCGTCCCCAAGGGTTCTTTGGAAGAGGCCAGGACACTTAAAGTGGACTGCAAGGAGATCAAATCAGTCAGTCCTAAAAGAAATCAACCCTGACTGTTCCCTGGAAGGCCAGAGAATGAAACTGAAGCTCAAATACTTTGGCCACCCAATGAGAAGGGAGCACTCACTGGAGAAGACCGTGATGCTGGGAAAGATTGAAGGCCAAAGAAGACGGGGACGGCAAAGGATGAGATGGTTAGACAGTGTCATCGATGCAACGAACATGAAGTTGAGCAAACTTCAGAGGACGGCGGAAGACAGGAGGGCCTGGCGAGATCTTGTCCATGGGGTCGCGAAGAGTCGGACTCGACGGTGCGACTGAACAACAACAACAACAAAGCGGTGTTCGCTCTAAGCTGAGTTAGTGTGAGCTAGCTCACCGTTTCTTACCCTCCGGCTCACACATTTTTGTCTTTGCTCAGGAAGGAGGGCTCCGGAGCAAACTAATCGATGCAGGAGCCAAATCGCTCGCTCGCAACTCTTAATTACAGTCGCTCACAAAGTAAAATTTTTGCTCGCGGCACTCCACAGCTTAGAGGGAGCGTTGGTCTAACGCCACTGTAGTGTAGACATACCCCGCAGGGATCCACGCTAGGACTGCAATCCGAAGGAGGTCTACTCGAAAGCAAGTCCCAAGTGGGCAAGTGTTCAGAGCACTGCAACCGCAGTCGGGTTGGCATCAGGCTGCAGCAAAAAAATTCTGTGCTACTTTTAGGCCTCCTCTTCTCCTGCTCCAGAGAACTGCTCATGGGAAGATCTGCTCATATTACGGTTGCCCCCACAGCAGTCAGGTCATTGTGTGTGTGTGTGTGTGACTTACCAGGACCAGGAAGGAGGCCCTGGCTACGTCGTCAGAGATGTGTGACATCATCCTGTCAGCAACATCCAAGTGATGCTCTGGTATTTGGGCAAGAACTCTATGGTAGAAGCCATTTCAACCATAGAGTTTATGCGCTAATACCAGAGTGCTGCCTTGATGGCACAACATGACGACGTCACTTCCGGTACATGCCGGAAGTGACGTCACCACGCTGCCAGTGATGTAGTGTGGACCTCCCTCCTGCTCCCGATAAGTCCCCCCCCAATCCCCCACAGATCGCCAGGAGGGACTCAGCCAGCCCAGCTCAGATGGTGGTTGTGTAGCCACGTCATCGCCAGGTAATGGCACTTGAGACACTGGGTCACTACTGCTTCGGTTGCCCCCACCACCCTTTCTGCAGACCGTAAGGGGTGGAAAGGGAGATGCTCCCTCGGAACATCTCAAAGACACCCAGTGTGGGTCACCTCGCCACAGGCCATGTTCAGAACGTCCTTGTGGACGGATCCTCCAAAATGCGATGGCAGGAGAGGTAGACTATTAAAGACCGTGGCTTTGGGGCAGGTGGGAAAGGCTGGGGATAAACGCAAGGGCCAACCTGAACAGGGAAAGGTGCCTAACACCCCCGGTCTGCTCCGTATGCCTTCTCCTCCCGGCAGGGGTCATTTCGTAGAAAAAGAGGTGCAGGAGCTCATTAGCCTAACTCATTAGCATAACTTATTTGCATAGGCCACACCCCCTGACATCACTGGAAGTGCGTCAGAAGGCAACACCCACCGCTCAGGCTCCACTGGACTGTTTTGGACTGCTAGCTACTGGGGGGGGGGGAACGTGCAGATCTGTCCTCGCAGAGGAGGGAGAGCTTGTACCTGAATAAAACTTGGTCTTAAAGGTGCCACTGGACTGTTTTGGACCGGGGGGCTCTGCAGCTTACCTGGCTGCTTCTCGCTCTGACTGAGGGCTGCTGGGAGCAGGGGGTGGGGCTTGTTGTATGTGCCCGCCCCCTGGGCTCTTTACTGCTGGAGCTCCGCTCCTGTGCGCTCCTGCAGGAAATGACCCCTGCCTCCCGGTCCAATCCATCTGGTCACCTTCCGCTAATCGTCTTCCATACTGGATCTCATTTACACATTAGAGAATACATTTGGGCCTCAGGCACCTTTGGGAACCTCAACACAGTATCCCTTAGAGACACAAGAACACGGGGAGAAGCCCACCGCCTCTGCTAGGTGGGAAAGTCCTGCAAATGGCTCGAACCCCTCTATAGTGGGGGGTCCCCATGGACACTTTCTTTGGGGGGCCCACCAATGTTCCCTTTAAGCTGTGGAGCCTTGTGAGGAAAACTTGTACTTTGTCAGCTACCGGCATTAAAGTTGTGAGCAAGCAATTTGGCTACTGCGTGAATCAGTTTGCTCTGGAGCCCTCCTCCCTGAGCGGAGACAAAAATGTGTGAGCCAGAGGCTAAAAACATATGAGCTAGCTCACAATAACTCGGCTTAGAGGGAACACTGGTGCCCACCAAAGGTTTTTAGAAAGCAGGTGGGGGCCTTACCCAGCAGGCCTTCTGATCGGCCACTGAAAATCTGTGGGGCCCTGCCGATTCAAAGAACGCTATTTCAGAGGCAGCTGCCGAAACGGTGTTTGTTTTAGTATCTCTCTCGCCTTTCTTTCCCAGTGTATTTTTAAAATCACCCCTCTTCTCCCCTCCCCTTGGGCTTCTTCTTTGTACGCGGCTCCGCCTCCCCCCGCGGCCATCTTGTGACTGGCCCTGCCTCCCGCGGTAGCCATTTTGCAGCGGCGCACCCTGTGTCAGAATTCCAAAAGTGCCCCCAGGCTCAAAAAGGACGGGGACCCTGGTTCTACGGCATCCATATTAAACACACCAAACAGCCGGGTGAAACCCTTCCAATTGTACCTCTCCTGCTCACTCTTAAAGACTGAAACGGGTACAACAGCCATTCCTTCTCTCTGGAGAATCCTGGGAAATGAAGTTCTATCAGAGGGCCAGGGGTCTCCTCCGGAGTATTCTCCGCAAAGTCACCAAATTACTCTACGTCTGACATAGCACTACAGATAAGATTAGAATCCACGTGCAAAAGAACCTCCTCAGGAAACAGGAAACCTCCTCAGGAAAGAATCCATATGCAAAAGAACCTCTTCAGGAAAGCTCTTCCATTAGCATATCACAGCCTGGGGGAACTCCTACCAGATAATGACTCAGCCCTACCCCACCTTCCTGAGTAGATAGAAATTACCTGCCTACCATTTTTCTTCTTCTCACCTGGGCACAGAGAGTCCTCCATCTTTCTGTGTTATACCTCTGAGGATGCCAGTCAGAGCTGCTGGCGAAACGTCAGGTCCTACAATGCCAAGACCACGGCCACACAGCCCGGGAAATCTACAACAGCTAATCACCAAATTACCGTTCCCGGGATTCTTTGGGGGACAGAAGTGATGAAAGTGGCATGAAACGGACATAACCTTGTCATGCAGGTATTGCCCCAACCAACGCTCCCTCTAAGCTGTGGAGTCTTGTGAACAAAAATCCTGCTCTGTGAGCGACTGGCATTAAAGTGGTGAGCGAGCGATTTGGCTGCTGCATCAATTAGTTTGCTCTGGAGCCCTCCTCCCTGAGCCGAGACAAAAATGTGTGAGCTGGAGGCTAAAAAGCTGTGCGCCGGCTCACACTCACTCAGCTTAGAGGGAACACTGGCCCCAACCTGGATGCCCGAAGCTGTTCTCATCACATTTCATCTTGGAAGCTGAGCAGAGTCGGCCCTGATTGATAATTGGATGGGAGACCACCAGGGTTGCTATGCAGAGGCAGGCAATGGCAAACTACCTCTGTTCCCCTCTTGCCCCGCCTTGGCTGGCTCAGGCTAGCCTGATCTCAGCAGATCTCAGAAGCTAAGCAGGGTCAGCCCTGGTTAATACTTGGATGAGAGACCACCAAGGAAGTCCAGGGTTGCTATGCAGAGGCAGGCAATGGCAAACTACCTCTGTTCCCCTCTTGCCCCGCCTTGGCTGGCTCAGGCTAGCCTGATCTCAGCAGATCTCAGAAGCTAAGCAGGGTCAGCCCTGGTTAATACTTGGATGAGAGACCACCAAGGAAGTCCAGGGTTGCTATGCAGAGGCAGGCAATGGCAAACTACCTCTGTTCCCCTCTTGCCCCGCCTTGGCTGGCTCAGGCTAGCCTGATCTCAGCAGATCTCAGAAGCTAAGCAGGGTCAGCCCTGGTTAATACTTGGATGAGAGACCACCAAGGAAGTCCAGGGTTGCTATGCAGAGGCAGGCAATGGCAAACTACCTCTGTTCCCCTCTTGCCCCGCCTTGGCTGGCTCAGGCTAGCCTGATCTCAGCAGATCTCAGAAGCTAAGCAGGGTCAGCCCTGGTTAATACTTGGATGAGAGACCACCAAGGAAGTCCAGGGTTGCTATGCAGAGGCAGGCAATGGCAAACTACCTCTGTTCCCCTCTTGCCCCGCCTTGGCTGGCTCAGGCTAGCCTGATCTCAGCAGATCTCAGAAGCTAAGCAGGGTCAGCCCTGGTTAATACTTGGATGAGAGACCACCAAGGAAGTCCAGGGTTGCTATGCAGAGGCAGGCAATGGCAAACTACCTCTGTTCCCCTCTTGCCCCGCCTTGGCTGGCTCAGGCTAGCCTGATCTCAGCAGATCTCAGAAGCTAAGCAGGGTCAGCCCTGGTTAATACTTGGATGAGAGACCACCAAGGAAGTCCAGGGTTGCTATGCAGAGGCAGGCAATGGCAAACTACCTCTGTTCCCCTCTTGCCCCGCCTTGGCTGGCTCAGGCTAGCCTGATCTCAGCAGATCTCAGAAGCTAAGCAGGGTCAGCCCTGGTTAATACTTGGATGAGAGACCACCAAGGAAGTCCAGGGTTGCTATGCAGAGGCAGGCAATGGCAAACTACCTCTGTTCCCCTCTTGCCCCGCCTTGGCTGGCTCAGGCTAGCCTGATCTCAGCAGATCTCAGAAGCTAAGCAGGGTCAGCCCTGGTTAATACTTGGATGAGAGACCACCAAGGAAGTCCAGGGTTGCTATGCAGAGGCAGGCAATGGCAAACTACCTCTGTTCCCCTCTTGCCCCGCCTTGGCTGGCTCAGGCTAGCCTGATCTCAGCAGATCTCAGAAGCTAAGCAGGGTCAGCCCTGGTTAATACTTGGATGAGAGACCACCAAGGAAGTCCAGGGTTGCTATGCAGAGGCAGGCAATGGCAAACTACCTCTGTTCCCCTCTTGCCCCGCCTTGGCTGGCTCAGGCTAGCCTGATCTCAGCAGATCTCAGAAGCTAAGCAGGGTCAGCCCTGGTTAATACTTGGATGAGAGACCACCAAGGAAGTCCAGGGTTGCTATGCAGAGGCAGGCAATGGCAAACTACCTCTGTTCCCCTCTTGCCCCGCCTTGGCTGGCTCAGGCTAGCCTGATCTCAGCAGATCTCAGAAGCTAAGCAGGGTCAGCCCTGGTTAATACTTGGATGAGAGACCACCAAGGAAGTCCAGGGTTGCTATGCAGAGGCAGGCAATGGCAAACTACCTCTGTTCCCCTCTTGCCCCGCCTTGGCTGGCTCAGGCTAGCCTGATCTCAGCAGATCTCAGAAGCTAAGCAGGGTCAGCCCTGGTTAATACTTGGATGAGAGACCACCAAGGAAGTCCAGGGTTGCTATGCAGAGGCAGGCAATGGCAAACTACCTCTGTTCCCCTCTTGCCCCGCCTTGGCTGGCTCAGGCTAGCCTGATCTCAGCAGATCTCAGAAGCTAAGCAGGGTCAGCCCTGGTTAATACTTGGATGAGAGACCACCAAGGAAGTCCAGGGTTGCTATGCAGAGGCAGGCAATGGCAAACTACCTCTGTTCCCCTCTTGCCCCGCCTTGGCTGGCTCAGGCTAGCCTGATCTCAGCAGATCTCAGAAGCTAAGCAGGGTCAGCCCTGGTTAATACTTGGATGAGAGACCACCAAGGAAGTCCAGGGTTGCTATGCAGAGGCAGGCAATGGCAAACTACCTCTGTTCCCCTCTTGCCCCGCCTTGGCTGGCTCAGGCTAGCCTGATCTCAGCAGATCTCAGAAGCTAAGCAGGGTCAGCCCTGGTTAATACTTGGATGAGAGACCACCAAGGAAGTCCAGGGTTGCTATGCAGAGGCAGGCAATGGCAAACTACCTCTGTTCCCCTCTTGCCCCGCCTTGGCTGGCTCAGGCTAGCCTGATCTCAGCAGATCTCAGAAGCTAAGCAGGGTCAGCCCTGGTTAATACTTGGATGAGAGACCACCAAGGAAGTCCAGGGTTGCTATGCAGAGGCAGGCAATGGCAAACTACCTCTGTTCCCCTCTTGCCCCGCCTTGGCTGGCTCAGGCTAGCCTGATCTCAGCAGATCTCAGAAGCTAAGCAGGGTCAGCCCTGGTTAATACTTGGATGAGAGACCACCAAGGAAGTCCAGGGTTGCTATGCAGAGGCAGGCAATGGCAAACTACCTCTGTTCCCCTCTTGCCCCGCCTTGGCTGGCTCAGGCTAGCCTGATCTCAGCAGATCTCAGAAGCTAAGCAGGGTCAGCCCTGGTTAATACTTGGATGAGAGACCACCAAGGAAGTCCAGGGTTGCTATGCAGAGGCAGGCAATGGCAAACTACCTCTGTTCCCCTCTTGCCCCGCCTTGGCTGGCTCAGGCTAGCCTGATCTCAGCAGATCTCAGAAGCTAAGCAGGGTCAGCCCTGGTTAATACTTGGATGAGAGACCACCAAGGAAGTCCAGGGTTGCTATGCAGAGGCAGGCAATGGCAAACTACCTCTGTTCCCCTCTTGCCCCGCCTTGGCTGGCTCAGGCTAGCCTGATCTCAGCAGATCTCAGAAGCTAAGCAGGGTCAGCCCTGGTTAATACTTGGATGAGAGACCACCAAGGAAGTCCAGGGTTGCTATGCAGAGGCAGGCAATGGCAAACTACCTCTGTTCCCCTCTTGCCCCGCCTTGGCTGGCTCAGGCTAGCCTGATCTCAGCAGATCTCAGAAGCTAAGCAGGGTCAGCCCTGGTTAATACTTGGATGAGAGACCACCAAGGAAGTCCAGGGTTGCTACGCAGAGGCAGGCAAGGGCAAACGACTTCTGTTCCCCTCTTGCCCCGCCTTGGCTGGCTCAGGCTAGCCCGATCTCAGCAGATCGCGGACGCTAACCAGGGTTTGCTCTGGGTAGTACTTGGATGGGAGGCCACCAACGAAGTCCAGGGTTGCTACGCAGAGGCAGGCAATGGGAAACTACTTCTGTTCCCCTCTTGCCCTGCCTTGGCTGGCTCAGGCTAGCCCGATCTCAGCAGATCTCAGAAGCTAAGCAGGGTTGGCTCTGGTAAATACTTGGATGGGAGACCACCAAGGAAGTCCAGGGTTGCTACGCAGAGGCAGGCATATGGCAAACCACATCTGAATCTCTCGTGCCTGAGAAAGCCTATAGGATCACCGTACATCAACAGTGACTCGGTGGCACTTTTCACTGCTAGTGGCAGGTGGCTGTTGGTTTGTTTTTTTGCAAATTTTGCCACAAAAAAAAAATTACACCGTGCCTGACCGGAACCTTCTTCCCATGCTAACGTGGGACTTCTAAAACAATGTGAGGTAACCTCCTGACCCCTCTACAGTCGGAAGCGGAACCGTCCCGGAGCACAGCTGGATGCATCGTTTGACACTAAGAGACTTACCTCCCCATTGCAGAAGCAATAGATGATGGACACAAAAAATCCCTAGGAGCAAGAGAGAAAATGAAAACACATTAGTGCCGATCCAGAGGGATCTGGAGGTATTCGTGTGCAATTGGGGGGACAGGGTTGCCAACTCCGGGCTGGGAGATTCCTGGAGATTTGGGGGTGGAGCCTCACGGGGGGTGGGAGTTTGGGGAGGGGCTTCAAGTGGAGTATAACACCATAGAGTCCACCCTCCAAAGCAGCCATCTCCCGGGGAAACTGATCCATCGGTTGCAACCCTGGGAGATCTACAGCCACCCCCTGAAGGTTGAAGCCCAAAGAGCGAGATCACGGGAGGAGGTGGAAGTCCAATCAAAACATCCGTGGCAAAAATGACGAAGAGTCAATTAAAATATATATATGCAAAATTGTTTGTTTACTAGAACGGCAGTGATTCTCTCGAAAACAGTCTTCTATTTTCGCTCGCACGCAACGGATTTTGTGCAGTAACAAATACCCGTTTCGTCGTGAAGACCTCGGGCGCTGATATGAGATAGTCAGCAGGGGATGTTGAAAATCCCTCCCGAATCCTTACTCTTGCTTTCTGAATTGGAGGCCATGCAAACAGTAAGGGGCAGGCTATTTGTGGCAATGCTATTTGAACTGTAAAGTAAAGGTAAAGGTCCCCTTGCTTGAAAGCCAGTCGAATCCGACTCTAGGGTTGCGGTGCTCATCTCCGTTTCCAAGCCGAAGAGCCAGCACTGTCCGAAGACGTTTCCGTGGTCATGTGGCCGGCATGACTAAACACCGAGGCGCACGGAACGCTGTTACCTTCCCACTGAAGTGGTACCTATTGATCTACTTGCAATTTCTTGCTTTCAAACTGCTAGGTTGGCAGGAGCTAGAACTAGAGGCGGGAACTGTACGACGCAGCTAATAAAACGTGCTGCCCTCTAAGTCATGGGATATTGCCCACTGTGGGTCATCCTGCTAGCTATTTTCACCAGCTTCAGACTCCAACGTTACGTAGAACCTTTACACTTGCTCTCCCTTCAGCAATCTTAACTGGGAGGTTTAATAGTATCCCCTTTTTAAATAGACTATGAAACGGGAGAGCCAGTTTGGTGTAGTGGTTAAGTGTGCGGACTCTAATCTGGGAGAACCGGGTTTGATTTCCCACGCCTCCACTTGCACCTGGCTGGATGACTTTGGGCAAGCCGTAGTTCTGACAAGAGCTGTCCTTGAAAAAGAGTCATTTCTGTCAAGAGCTCTCTCAGCCCCGCCTACCTCACCGGGTGTCTGTTGTGGGGAGGGGAAGGGAAAGGAGTTTGTAAGCCGCTCTGAGATACCTTTGGGTAGTGAAGGGCGGGGTATAAATCCAATCTCTTCTTCCCTGTGCAAGCAGGTCAGTTGAAATGGTGTCTCACGTGTTATGGGAATGCCATCACTACGCCAATATTCGACACCGCATTTTATCGTTATTACTTGGTGGTATCAGAGAGCTTCCTGACTCACACAAATTGTTTTATTTGCTAAGCAGCGATGATGAAACTATAACCATTTCCGTGGCAGAGTTCTTGCAGACTGCTCTTTTTATTCATAGTAAAGGTAAAGGTTTCCCTTGCTCGAAAGCCAGTCGAATCCGACTCTAGGGTTGCGGTGCTCATCTCCGTTTCAAAGCCGAAGAGCCAGCGCTGTCCGAAGACGTTTCCGTGGTCATTTGGCCGGCATGACTAAACACCAAGGTGCACGGAACGCTGTTACCTTCCCACCGAAGTGGTACCTATTGATCTACTTGCAATTTCTTGCTTTCGAACTGCTAGGTTGGCAGGAGCTGGAACTAGAGATGGGAACTCACTCCATCATTATTCATAGTACAGTATTGTAATACAAAACCTGTTTTCAGGAGATATGAAACTGAGTCTATTTTACATTGATTTTAGACTATCTTAGAATGTTTTTTCTCTCTTGGATTGGTATTCGTTCTTCACCTTATCTTTTGTATATCACTCTTTTTAATGTCAATGCCAATATAGGTAATTGAACTGGAAAAAAACTGGATGTCTATTTCAAGAGTTGATAAGTGGAAATTGATAAGACTTGTAATTACTACATGCTCAGATAAAGTCATCTATGTGAAGCAGGTATTTGTTATTGCGCAAAATTTGTTGTGTGTGAGCGAAAATCGAAGAGATTTTTTTCTAGAGAATCACTACCATTATAGTAAACAGGGGTCATTTCCTGCAGGAGCGCACAGGAGCGGAGCTCCGGCAGTAAAGAGCCCAGGGGGCGGGCACATGCAACAAGCCACGCCCCCTGCTCCCAGCAGCCCTCTGCCAGAGCAAGAAGCAGCCAGGTAAGTTGCAGAGCTCTCCCCGGGCCCCTGATCCAAGACAGTCCAGTGGCACCTTTAAGACCAAGTTTTATTCAGGTACAAGCTCTCCCTCCTCTGCGAGGACAGATCTACGCGTCCCCGTTCCCCCCCCCCCATAGCTAGCAATCCGAAACAGTCCAGTGGAGCCTGAGTGGTGGGTGTTGCCTTCCGACACACTTCTGGCGATGTCAGGGGGTGTGGCATATGCAAATAAGTTATGCTAATGAGTTATGCTAATGTGCTCCTGCACCTCTTTTTCTACGAAATGACCCCTGATAGTAAACAATTTTGCACATATATGTTTTATCGACTCTTCGTCATTTTTGT
>NW_015168881.1:18663-18886 GCF_001447785.1 Gekko japonicus
CGCACCTCGGGGTGGGGAAATTCCTGGTGATGGGGGGGTGGAGCTTCAGGAGGGCGGGGCTTGGGGAGGGGAGGGACTTTGACGGGATATAATGCCACAGACCCCACCCTCCAAAGCAGCCGCTTTCTCCAGGGGAACTGATCTCTGTCACGTGGAGACTGGTTGTGTGTATGTATGTGTGTGTGTGTATGTATACACACACAACAACAACAACTCTGTGTGT
>NW_015168882.1:0-2879 GCF_001447785.1 Gekko japonicus
GTGTGAAGGTACCGACTGGATATTAGGAAGAATTGTTTTACAGTCAGAGTAGATCAGCAGTGGAATGGGCTGCCTAGGGAGGTGGTGACAGGGGTCATTTCGTAGAAAAAGAGGTGCAGGGGCTCATTCGCATAACTCATTTGCATGTGCCACCCCCCCCTGACATCACCGGAAGCACCCACGGCTCAGGCTCCACTGGACTGTTTTGGATTGCTAGCTATGGGGGAGGGAACGTGCAGATCTGTCCTCCTCGCAGAGGAGGGAGAGCTTCTACCTGAATAAAACGTGGTCTTAAAGGTCCCACTGGACTGTTTTGGACCAGGGGGAGGGAGGGCTCTGCAATTTACCTGGCTGTTTCTTGCTCTAACTGAGGGCTGCTGGGAGCAGGGGGGCGGGGCTTCTTGCATGTGCCCGCCCTCTGGGCTCTTTACTGCCAGAGCTGTGCTCCTGCAGGAAATGACCCCTGGGTGGTGAGTTCCCCCTCCCTGGCAGTCTTCAAGCAGTGGCTCGATGAAACCTCGTCGGGGATGCCTCAGGCTTATCCTGCATTGAACAGGGGGATGGACTAGATGGCATCTGTGGCCCCTTCCAACTCCATGATTCAATCTACTTTACAATGTTCTTTTAGAGAAGCTGCCTCAACTGGCCTTAGGCCTGGGGGAACGCTACAAAGCTTAAAAAAAGAAAAGTGGGGAAAGAAGTAGAAACACATTTGGTCCTGCAGTCCCCTCCCACCCCATCGCACCTGCCTTTCCTACTGTACAAAGTTTTGCCCTGAGGAACCTACAAACTGGAGACCAGACTTTTTCGCAGCATATGCACTAGCAGAGCATCGTCAGTAAAAATCAGTCTTTCACGGCATCCACGTGAAGATGAAGAGAAAGCCTGCCGAGGAATCTTCCCATTAAAAGCAGCATATGAATTCACACCACTCCCCAAAGCCCAAGGACACAGAACTTTAAGCAGGCTCTCCTTGCCGCTCTCATCTCCAGAATCCTCATCCCCCGAAACTGTGTCAAGTAGAATATCCTACGTCCCCCTCCCCAGAAAAACTTCACCTTTCTCCTCGCACCCCTCGGGGACGCATGCAAGGAAAGGGCAGCAAATGCCAACACTCGTCTTCCTTCATTTTAAACCATGACATTGGAATGTGTTTTTTGAACATATTTGGGCCCCGGTCACACGGCAAAGTTGCCACGGTAGAGGCATGGATGGTGGGCGGATTATCCGGGCGCGATCACACCCCAACATCTGGGAAGTGGAGCGCAATGGTGGCTTACTGCCGACAATGCGCCTTAAAAAACTAGTACCTCCAAGGTACTAGTAAACGTTTGCCACAGGCTGCCTCCAGACGTCCGTGGTGTGATCGCGCCAGCGGGCAGCATTCCCCTCCGGTCCCTCGTTTACCCACCAGCGCCGAGGGAAGGACCCGTGGTGTGCCGCTGGCGCGTCTGATCGCGTAATTGCGCATCAAACTGCGTGGGGGCAATTAGCCACGCCCCCCCCGCGATATCCGGCCTGTGTGACTGGGGCCTTGGAATGTCAAGCCACGAAACACATACACAGTTACATACAAAGATGCACATCAGTTTCCATAACAGGTATACTGACAGGGCTATTTTTGGGCAGGAACGCACAGGAACGGAGTTCTGGCTGGCTCCTGAGTTGGCCACACCCAGCCGGAAATTATTAGCAAAAAAAATAGGCCACACCCAACAGCAGAAACTCATTAGGCTTGGCTACATTAGGGGTGTGTGGCCTAAAATGCAAAGGAGTCCCTGCTACAAAAAAAGGCCCTGGGTTTTGACCACAAACAAGGTAAACAGACTAAGAAGCAAAAGGTGGGGGTGGCTGGATGACCACACTTCTGGCAACACGGGGCTGCGGCCTAATATGCTAATGAGCTGTGGTGTCAGGGTGTGGCCTATTATGCTAATGAGTTCCTGCTGGGCTTTTTCTACAAAAAAGCCCTGGGTATACATAAACAAATTTAGAGTTCAGCAGCACCTTTAAGACCAACAAAGTTTTATTCCAGGTATGAGCTTTCGTGTGTAGGCACACTTACTTGGAATGTATTTGAAAAAGTGTGCGTGCGCACAAAAGCTCACATTTGGAATAAAACTTTGTCGCTCTTAAAAGTGCCAGTGGACTCTAAATTTGTTCCACTGCTTCAGACCAACATGGCTGACCACCTGGAGGTATACATGAAGCCACTGAAAAGTCGACAAAAACACTTATTCATGCTCTTTAGATATTTCCCCTGGATTTAAACAACCCAGGCGTTCACCTTCCGCTGCTCCATTCTTCCAAGAATAAAACTGTCAGAAAGCGATAAAACGCTCGCATTTGATCCCTGGGCTGTCTCCCAAACTCAGGCCAGCTATGTGAAACTAAGTTGGGTGCACCCCTGTCCAATACTCCCTCTAAGCTGTGGAGTCTTGTGAGCAAAAATTCTACTTTGTGAGCTACTGGCATTAAAGTTGTGAGTGAGCGATTTGGCTGCTGCATAACTTTGTTTGCTCCGGAGCCATCCCTTCCTGAGTGGAGACAAAAATGTGGGAGCTGGAGGCTAAAAAACTGTGAGCCAGCTCACACAAACTCAGCTTGGAAAGAACACTGCCCCTGTCCAAAGAGCACACTGTAAGCAATGCTCCCTCTAAACTGTGGAGTCTTGTGAGCAAAAATCCTACTTTGTGAGCTGCTGGCATTAAAAGTTGTGAGCGAGCGACTTGGCTCCTGCATCCATGAGTTTACTCTGGAGCCCTCCTTCCTAAGACAATAAATGTGTGAGCTGGAAGCTAAAAAACCGTGAGCTAGCTCACACTCACTCAGCTTAGGAGGAACACTGCCCCTGTCCAAAGGGCACACTGTAAGCAATG
>NW_015168882.1:3024-6783 GCF_001447785.1 Gekko japonicus
GAGGGAGAGCTTGTACCTGAATAAGACTTGGTCTTAAAGGTGCCACTGGACTGTTTTGGATGGCTAGCTATTGGGGGGGGGGACGTGCAGATCTGCCCTCGCAGAGGAGGAAGAGCTTGTACTTGAATAAAACGTGGTCTTAAAGGTGCCACTGGACTGTTTTGGGGTGGGGGACTCTGCAACTCACCTGGCTGCTTCTTGCTCTGAGGGCTGCTGGAAGCAGGGGGCGGGGCTTCTTGCATGTGCCCGCCCCCTGGGCTCTTTACTGCCAGAGCTGCGCTCCTGCAGGAAATGACCCCTGGGTGGTGAGCTCCCCCTCCCTGGATGAACCCTTGTCAGGGATGCCTTAGGCTTATCCTGCATTGAGCAGGGAGATGGACTAGATGGCCTCTGTGGCCCCTTCCAACGCCATGATTCAATCTACTTTACAATGTCCTTTTAGGGAAGCTGCCTCAACTGGCCTGAGGCCTGGGGGAACGCTACGAAGCTTAAGAAAAGAAAAGTGGGAAAAGAAGTAGAAACACAGTTGGTCCTGCTGTCCCCTCCAACCCCATCGCACCTGCCTTTCCGACTGTACAAAGTTTTGCCCCGAGGAACCTACAAACTGGAGACCAGCCTTTTTCGCAGCATATGCCATAGCAGAGCATCGTCAGTAAAAATCACAGTCTTTCACGGCATCCATGTGAAGGTGAAGAGAAAGTCTGCCAAGGAATCTTCCCATTAAAAGCAGCATATGAATTCACACCACTCCCCAAAGCCCAAGGACACAGAACTTTAAGCAGGCTCTCCTTGCCGCTCTCATCTCCAGAATCCTCCTTATCCCCTGAAACTGTGTCAAGTAGTATATCCTACGTCCCCCTCCCCAGAAAAACGTCACCTTTCTCCTTGCACCCCTCTGGGACGCATGCAAGGAAAGGGCAGCAAATGCCAACGTTCCTCTTCCTCCATTTTAAACCATGACATTGGAATGTGTTTTTTGAACATATTTGGGCCCCGGTCACACGGCAAAGTTGCCGTGGGAGAGGCACAGATGGTGGACGGATTATCCGGGTGCGATCCCACCCCAACATCTGGGAAGTGGAGCTTACCGCCGACAATGCGCCTTAAAAAACTAGTACCTCCAAGGTACTAGTAAACATTTGCCACGGGCTGCCTCCAGACACCCATGGTGTGATTGTGCCAGCGCGCAGCATTCCCCTCCGGTCCCTCGTTCGCACATCAAACTGCACTGGGACAATTAGCCACGCCTACCCCCCCGCAATATCCGGCCTGTGTGACCGGGGCCTTGGAATGTCAAGCCACGAAACACATACACAATTACAGACAAAGATGCACATCCCTCTGTTTCCATAACAGGTATACATAAACAAATTTAGAGTTCAGCAGCACCTTTAAGACCAACACAGTTTTATTCAAGGTATGAGCTTTCGTGTGCAGGCACACTTTTTCAAATACACTGAAATATATTTGAAAAAGTGTGCGTGCACACATCTGGAATAAAACTTTGTTGCTCTTAAAAGTGCCAGTGGACTCTAAATTTGTTCCACTGCTTCAGACCAACATGGCTGACCATTTTGTATTTCGACAAAAACACTTATTCACGCTCTTCAGATATTTCCCCTGGATTTAAACAACCCAGGTGTTCCCCTTCTGCTGCTCCATTCTTCCAGGAATAAAACTGTCAAAAAGCGATAAGACGCTCGCATTTGATCCCTGGGCTGTCTCCCAAGCCCAGGCCAGCTATGTGAAACTAAGTTGGGTGCACCCCTGTCCAATACTCCCTCTAAGCTGTGGAGTCTTGTGAGTAAAAATTTTACGTTGCAAGCTATGGGCATTAAAGTTGTGAGCGAGCGATTTGGCTGCTGCATAACTTAGTTTGCTCCGGAGCCCTCCCTTCCTGAGCGGAGACAAAAATGTGGAAGCCGGAGGCTAAAAAACTGTGAGCCAGCTCACACGAACTCAGCTTGGAGAGAACACTGCCCCTGTCCAAAGAGCACACTATAAGCAATGCTCCCTCTAAGCTGTGGAGTCTTGTGAGCAAAAATCCTACTATGTGAGCTGCTGGCATTACAAGTTGTGAGCGAGCGATTTGGCTCCTGCGTAAATTAGTTTGCTCTGGAGCCCTCCTTCCTAAGACAATAAATGTGTGAGCTGGAGGCTAAAAAACTGTGAGCTAGCTCACACTAACTCAGCTTGGAGGGAATACTGCAGAACTCTCTCAGCCCCACCGACCTCACAAGGTGCCTGTTGTGGGAAGAGGAAGGGAAGGCGATTGCAAGCTGCTTTGGTGAGCAAAAGTTCTACTTTGTGAGCTCCTGGCATTCAAGTTGTGAGCGAGCGATTTGGCTGCTGCATACATGAGTTTACTCTGGAGCCCGTCCTTCCTGAGCTAAGACAATAAATGTGTGAGCTGAAGGCTAAAAAAAGTGGGTTGGCTCACACTCACTCAGCTTAGAGCAGTGGTGGCAAACCTATGACACACGTGCCAGAGGCAGCACTCAGAGCCCTCTCAGTGGGCACGCGTGCCATCGCCCCAGCCAGGCCCAGACCGTCATTAAAGTGTGGAATTCTCTGCCAAATAATTTTAAGTCAATGAAAGCATTTGGGATTGCTTTCCTTACTTTGTTTGGATCATCATGTTAATGTAAAAAGGTAAAAGTTCCCTTGCTCGAAAGCCAGTCAAACTAGGGTTGCGGTGCTCATCTCCGTTTCAAAGCCGAAGAGCCAGCGCTGTCCGAAGACATTTCCGTGGTCATGTGGCTGGCATGACTAAACACCAAGGTGCACGGAACGCTGTTCCCTTCCCACCGAAGTGGTCCCTATTTATCTACTTGCAATTTCTTGCTTTCAAACTGCTAGGTTGGCAGGAGCTGGAACTAGAGATGGGAGCTCACTCCGTCTTGCGGCACCCGGATCTCAAACTGCTGAACTACTGACCTTCCACAGCCTGCAGTTCAACGTCTTAACCACTTGAGCCACCGCAGCTCCATTCTTCAGCAAACAGGGGTCTAATTAATTGCACAGGGGGAAAAATAGTGTATTTTCCCTTTTCTGCCATGTCTGACTGCAACCTTGCAGCTCACACTCACATCGGACCTTCCCACCGAAGTGGTACCTATTTATCTACTTGCAATTTCTTGCTTTCGAACTGCTAGGTTGGCAGGAGCTGGAACTAGAGACGGGAGCTCACTCCGTCATGCGGCACCCGGGTCTCGAACTGCTGAACGACCGACCTTCCACAGCCTGCAGTTCAGCGTCTTAACCACTTGAGCCACCGCAGCTCCTTAATGTTAATGCATGAGTTGTTTTTTCTAAAGTAAAACTTCAGGATTCAGGTTAAATTGCCGTGTTGGCACTTTGCGATCAATAAGTGGGTTTTGGGTCGCAGTTTGGGCACTCGGTCTCTAAAAGGTTGGCTTAGAGGGAACCCTGACTGTAAGCAGCCCGGGGCAGAGACCTACCCTTTAGGGGTGATGTTGCCCTTGGGCAGAGCCATGCATCTTGGGGGCACCGTTAAGAACCACCGTGTATTGCAATGCAACGTGAGAAGAAGGCAAGGCAGGGTCCGACTGGCCAGCTGCAGATCCTCACCGGCGTTATTAGCAATGAGCGTGATTAAGGCTCTGAGCAGCTGATGGAGACTTACCTGCCTGCCCCTCCCCCACCCGCTCGCCCCTCCCCCGCAGCCCCCCAGCGGGCCGGGCCCCGCCCTCACCTCCTCCCCCTCGTGGTCCAGGGGGCCCCCAACCTCCACCTCCC
>NW_015168882.1:7169-19138 GCF_001447785.1 Gekko japonicus
CAGGAAGCGGATTGAAACCCAGGTCCTAGGAGAAGGGAGTCTGCTCTGACTTGTCCAACCTACAAGGGGGGTGGGCAGCAGGCCCATTCGTCCTACCCCCACTCAATCTCATCTTCCTAGGAGCTTGGGGTGCAGTGGCTGTGGTTGTCTTGTTTTATGTTCACGACAACCCTGCAAGGTAGGCTAACCTGGGTGGAGAGAGAGTTCCTGGCTTAAAATAAATTTTATTTATCATTCGATTTCTAGGCCGCCCTCCACGCAAGTGGGCTCAGGGCGGCTAACATCAGGGCACGCATGCCAAATACATAAAAAGAAAATAAATACACACAATTTCAATATTTACAAAGTAAAGTGCTCCAAGATGGTCGCAGATGACAGTAGGAGTCTCCTGGCTCCCTTGCCGTCTACGTAAGGAAGAAGAAGAGAAGAGATTGGATTTACACCCCGCCCTTCACTTCTCTGAAGGATTCTCAGAGCGGCTTACAATCTCCTTCCCCTCCCCACAACGGACACCCTGTGAGGTAGGTGGGGCTGAGAGAGCTCTTTCGAGGACTGCCCCTGAGAGAACAGCTCTGAGAGAACTTGTGACTGACCCAAGGCCACCCAGCTAGCTGCATGTGGAGGAGTGGGGGACTCGAACTTGGTTCTCCCAGATTAGAGTCCGGGCTCCTAACCACTCTACCAAACTGGCTGTCACTGGCCCAGCAGCCATCCAACTGGTGCAGCAGCTTGTTTCATGCAGTGGCTGACCAGTTGCCCTGGCAGGCAGATTCACATGAGCTGGGTAGAAGTTGGATTAAGATAATTTTAAACTGATCCCCATGCATTCAGATGATGTTTTCACCGAAGCAACATAAAACCACCATCATTCTATTTACCTTGCTAATGCACAGGAACTCTCATACATGAATTGGTGGGAATATGTCCACTTGCAAAAACTAGTACATCCAAGCACCCATACAGGGGTTAAAGTCTCTGGAAGTATTTAAACTGGATTATTGTCAATATTCTGCTGATTTATGTACAAAGCCAAATTTTAATTTTATTGTATTATGTTTTAATCCTTTAAATTGTTACATTCGTATGCTTTGAGCCCCCCCCTGAGCTTGCTTGCGGGATAGGGCAGGATGTGAAATAAATAAGTAAACCATGGCTTAGTCTATAGGCGGCACCACAAAAATCATGCCTCCACCGTTTTGTGGCAATGCCATGGCGCAAAAACATAGTTCCAAAGCGTGGATCCTCAGGATTTTTGTGTTGTGTCACCCTGAACTCACCATCAAATAACACATCACGTCCATAGCTACAGACTGCAGCACAAATATCGCTTGGCTACGGCTTTGTGGTGCCACTACGGTGCAAAATTGTGGTTCTGAAGCATGAGGATCCTCAGGATTTCTACCTTGAGTCACCCCAAACTCCCCATCAAATCTTGTATCATGTCGAGAGCTACAGACTGCAACATTAAAGACATGGATTCTCTGCTTTGTAGCACCACCATGGTGCAAAAATATGGATCTGAAGGGCAGATCCTCAGGATTTGTACTTTTGGTCACCCTAGATTCAGTATCCAGTCACATATCATGCCCGTGGCCACAGCTTGCACCATACAAATTGCGGATCCGCCTCTTCGTGGCACTGCCACAACACAAAAATGTGGTTCCGAACCACATATCCCCATGGATCCTCAGGATTTTTGTACTAAGTCGTCCCAAACTCACCTCCACTTGCAGCTGCTGGATGGCCTTGGGCAAGCCATAGTTCTGAAAAGAGCTGTCCTTGAAAGAGCAGTTTGTGTCAGAGCTCTCTCAGCCCCGCCCACCTCACAGGGAGGGGGAAGGGAAAGGCGTTTGTCAGCAGCTCTGAGACTCTGAGTGAAGGGCAGGGTATAAATCCAATCTCCTTCTCCTCATGTATCATGTCCATAGCCATAGATTCTTCCAGAAAAATCACAAATCCACTGCTTCATGGCACCACGACAGTACAAAGACATGGTTCCTAGGCATGGATCCTCAGAATTTATGTGTTGGGTTACCCCCAGCGTGCGAAGACTTTTTTGTTTCGTATGGCATTCCTTCAGCGATCCCTCCTTCCTCTCCCCAATGTTTAAACTCTTGGTTTTTTAAATCTTTTCTATGTATTTTAAGTTCTAGTTTGAACTTGTTTTAATGATATATTGGTGTGTTGGTTTTGATGGCTCTTAAGAAGAAGAAGAAAAGATTGGATTTATACCCCGCCCTTCACTTGGAGTCTCAGAGCGGCTTACAAACTCCTTTTCTCTCCCCTCCCCACAACAGACACCCTGGGAGGTCGGGGGGGGGGGGTGAGAGAACTCTGACACAAACGGCTCTTTCAGGAACAGTTGTGCCAGAGCTTGTGACTGACCCAAGGTCACATCAGCAGGTGCAAGTGGAGGAGTGGGGAATCAAACCCGGTTCTCCCAGATTAGAGTCGGCACACTTAACCAGTACACCAAACTGGCATGAGATTTTAAGTTGTAGGTTTTAATCCACTAGTCACCTTGGTGACCGTATGTGGGCAGGAAGGCAGGGGTAAAAATCTTATTAGTAACAAGAACAACAACTACTGTAGAGGCTTCCTAGAGCCAGTTTGGTGTAGTGGTTGAGTGTGCGGACTCTAATCTGGGAGAACTGGGTCTGATTCCCCACTCCTCCACTTGCATCTGCTGGATGACCTTGGGCAAGCCATAGACCTGTTCTCTCGAGGACGGTTCTGGAAAGGGCTCTCTCAGCACCGCCTACCTCACGGGGTGTCTGTTGTGGGGAGGGGAAGGGGAAGGAGATTGTAAACCTAATCTGGGAGAACCGGGTTTGATTCTCCACTCCTTCACTTGCACCTGCTGGATGACCTTGGGCAAGCCATAGTTCTGGCACAGCTGTTCTTGACAAAGTGCAGTTTGTGTCAAGAGTTCTCTCAGCCCCACCTACCTCACAGGGTGTATCTGTTGTGGGGAGGGGAAGGGAAAGGAGATTGTAAGCCGCTCTGAGACTCCCTTGGGTAGTGAGGGACAGGGTATAAATCCAATCTCTTCTTCTTCGTCTCATGCCCAGTAGCTGTTGATCGATCCAGGCCCATGAGCTTGTCTGTAGTTTGCCTTAATGGTACTTTCACAGTTGGGATCCTCCCATGTTTGGAAACAAGTCCAGTTGAAAAGAATTGAATTTACGTCTGAGTAAACATAGCCTACATACTGATATCCCAAACTATCTTCACATCTTTCACCTCTCTGTCTTCACCTTCGGAAAAGTTAGGGATTTTGTCAATCCTATGCAGAGACAGCTGATCTATAAGAATGAATAATGCCCATTTCCTTCTCCAGCGTCTATTGGAACCGTGGATCAATGACTCCCATAAAGAGAAATATCGGTCTAAGCAAATGACAGAGATTTGTTCGAAGCTACAAAATGGCTCCAGTGAAAATTAAACATGTCGTGTCCTTCACGTCTCAGGTAACCAAAGCGCCTTGTTAGCCTGTTATATTCAGTAAAAGGGGGGGGCTGCATAAAGGGGGTGTATAGTCGGTTAAGTTTAAAATCTCCAATGTATTGACACATTTGAAGTATTTTGCCATTTTAAGTATTAATGAAGCCCATCTGTCAGAGTCCCGCAGCAATCAGTGGCCTTACAGACAGAGGTAGCATCATTACCAGCCCTTCTTACCCTAATTGGTTGATAAATGTTCAAAAAATGTTCAGTGTCAGGATAAAGGCCAAGCGCGCACAGCAGGGGGATATACCTAATTCAAATGGGTCAGTAGATGGCCCTAGGCATTCACCTTCCCAATACTGTGTGGCCCTAGTTAGGAGTATTAATATGCTATGTAAACCACTCAGAGCCTCCGTGATAGAGCGGTTTAGAAACCGAAAGTTAAATAAATAAATAATCGGGCTAGGCAAAAGCCCGCCTAAGCTAACGGGTATATATTCCCAGAGACAGGAGCAACAAGGTACCAAGGTCACCCTTGCAGGCTACAGAGTGATAAGGGAGTAAAGGAGAAACCACAAAATTCCAAGACAGAGACAGCTGCTAATCCCCCCCCTCCTCCCAGCCATGGCAGCTGCATAGCTGACAGCATCGTTGAATTAAAGGTTGTAGTAAAGCCATTGCCACTTGTTGTAGAAGAAATCTACTAAACAAGCTGCGCCCAGAGTATAAAAAGTACCTTTCTGTGTGAGCTATAAGATAGCTAGTCCGCTTAAATGAATTAACTATCATTTTGAAGTAAAAACTTTAGTTAATGTGTCAGGAAGATGGCTTGGCCGAGCTGATTCCTTGGGTGTTGCAAAAACTGACCTTGTCTGAGCAGAGGAGATGGACCATCAGACGAGGGTATGCCTCTCAGCGTGGCTGACGCTGAATCTCTCTGGCGATTGCACTGGGTACTGCCTCCACATTTTCAAGTTTGTCTCTGGCCTTGAGGGGTGGGAGCATGATTTTTGGCGAGAAGAATCTGAGGGCGGTTTCCAGTGCTGAATAGGGGACTGTCCCTGTCATGAAAAGCCATTTTTTCCCTTGCTTTGCATGAAATCCTTGGTTCAGGCTTAGAGGCCTAGAAGGTGTTTGTAATAAAAACTTTCCCTAGGCCCCGGTCACACGGCAAAGTTGCGGCGGGAGAGGCACGGATGGTGGGCGGATTATCCGGGCGCGATCACACCCCAACATCTGGGAAGTGGAGCGCACCGGTGGCTTACCGCCGACAATGCGTCTTAAAAAACTAGTACCTCCAAGGTACTAGTAAACGTTTGCCACAGGCTGCCTCCAGACGCCCGTGGTATGATCGCGCCAGCGCGCACCATTCCCCTCCGGTCCCTCGTTTACCCACCGGCGCCGAGGGAAGGACCCGTGGTTTGCCGCCGGCACGTCTCATTGCGTAATCACGCATCAAACTGCGCTGGGGCAATTAACCACGCCTCCCCCCCCCCCCCCGCGATACCCGGCCTGGTGCACGGGGGCCTCGGACCCCCCCCACGCGGTATCCGGCCTGTGTGACCGTGGCCTTGGAATGTCAAGCCACGAAACACATACACAATTACAGACAAAGATGCACATCCCTTTGTTTCCATAACAGGTATACAAAAACAAATTTAGACTTAAGCAGCACCTTTAAGACCAACACAGTTTTATTCAAGGTGTGAGCTTTCGTGTGCAGGCACACTTTTTCAAATACATTGGAATGTATTTCAAAAAGTGTGCGTGCGCACAAAAGCTCACATCTGGAATAAAACTTTGTTGCTCTTAAAAGTGCCAGTGGACTCTAAATTTGTTCCACTGCTCCACTGCGATCGCGCCGGCACCGAGGGAAGGACCCGTGGTGTGCCGCAGGCGCGTCTGATCGCGTAATCGCGGATCAAACTGCGCCGGGACAATTAGCCACGCCCCCCTCCCGATATCCGGGCCGTGTGACCGGGGCCCTAGAGACTCAGATAACGAAGAAGCGCTGTGACCTTGATTGCTTGCAGCTGCCCGTACTGCTTCCTGCCGGCCTGAGAGCAATCAACCGATTAGCACATTCCAGAATGATTAACACCTGTGTGTTGGAGTATGGGACCCTTGGCTGCAGTACAGGTTTCGATTCTCTTACTTAGAAGTATTATGGGATATCATTTGTGGAGTTGCCAAGTCGCGGCGAGGGATCGTAGCTCTTCACAGAATCCTTGCCGCGGGGACAGCCCCGTTGGCAGAGCTACGCTTAGCGTCATGTCCTGGCGACGGCGGTGCAACGCGTCTCGCTGTCCCTGCGGCAAGGATTCTGTGAAGACATACAGATCCCCCGCCGAGATTTGGCAGGCCTAATCATTTGCCTTAGTAAGAAAGAGAAGATTACATCATTTTGCTGGTCTCTGACTGGTCAAAGGCCTAGACTGGTCAGAAACCCCTTTTCTTCTATAAAATAAGGCTTCAGTCTGTGCTATGGTGCTGCTTTGGGATTATGCAGCCTCGCCAGGCCAATAGTCCCAGAGCAACCCTACAACCTGGCATCATGTCTTGATTCCACCCGGATGGGCTATACTTGAAACATCATGTTATCGTAGACTATAGTAACTCCTTGAACCTTGGAATAATACCTTTGCAACGGCTTTTGTAAGTATTAGTTATGCTGGTGAAGCAGAAAGCTCTTATTTTCCTTCACTGCTAAAGTCTTATGTTTTAGATTGAGTTAGCACATTAATAAACAAATTATATATACCCCAGGGAGCACTACGGTCAAGAACACAACATCGACTGACCGTTCCTGGTCCTAAGGACACCAGGCTTGCGGCCACCAGGTGGCAGCTCCACACTGGTGGAATGAGCTCCCGGAAGAGATCAGGGCCCTGCGGGACCTTTTGCAGTTCCGCAGGGCCTGTAAGACGGAGCTCTTCCACCAGGCTTTCAATTAGGAGCCGCCACTCCTCCACCACCACCAACATCCGTGGTTTGGGTTGACTGTGGTCCTGGGGAGGGTTTGCGTCACATCATCGCACCAAGCTGAAGATCACCGATGCCGATGATAATTGTTCGCACGCCATCTGAGTCATTTAGAGATTACCATCAAAAGTGTACCATCACTAGCACTTTAATTGTTAATGGTTGGATTGTTTTTAATGCTTAATGCTGTTTAAATTTTGTACATGGTTTTTATGGTCCAGGGTACCAACGCTGTAAGCCGCCCTGAGCCCGCTTGCGGGGAGAGCGGGGTATAAATCAAAATAATAAATCAATAAATATTTTTTACTCTGTCATGGCATTTGTGCTTCTTAAACTTCAAAGGCTAAACCTGTTGCCTTGGACCGTGGACTACTGCTACTAAATACCTTTTGTCTTTTAGCTCAGTCTGTGGACTACTCTGCAGGACTGACCTTGTGTATTAAGTTCCATAGCCAGTCTGGAAGTTTGGTCTTTTATTCCAGATCTGTTGGGAACCACTAAAGGACCTGGTGGCAGACTACCTTATGCTTAAGGAGGTTTTAGACTTCCTTGAGTAATTTGTACTTGTGTTGTGCAACCTGTTCTTTAAACCAGCACGGTTGACCCGAAGGGGTTGCTGTAGCTGTGACAGTCCCATTGTGTATCGATACAGCGGGTACAAGGGAAATGCAGAAGGCTGAGAGTAAACCAGGCAACAAAACCTGCCGAAGCACCTGCGTGGAAGGCGGTGTTAAGCTGTTTGCCGCTCAGATATGCCTTTCTTTTTTTGGGACAGGATCCTAAGTACCCAGTGGACAACTTGCTGCTTGAAGAAGGCCCCCGTCCCTGGCTCAGTTGTCCTCAGGACAGGAGCCGGGTGTTGAAAGTGGAACTGCAGCTGGAACAAGCGAGCCCCATTGGCTACGTTGACATAGGTAGGCGCCCGGGTAGGGGCCTACTGTGTAATTTTTGTTTTTGTTCAGTGGGTCATGTAAATACTTAAGCTGTGCCTCACATCTGGTGTGTGTTGACTGTGTTGATTTGTTCTGTGAAATCTTCCTTGAGTCCCAAGGACAAAGGCAGACCCTAAATAAGTAGAAAAGAGCAAGAGTCCATCAATCAATAGATTTATTGTATTAAGCCACTGGCCATTACAAAATACAGAATGCAGCAGAGCAATCATAAAAAGTTAAAAAGCACTGCCACGCCTAGGCACCCATGCATAGGCATCTGCCACGAGGAAAACACCGCTGACAGCTGCGCCTCTGGGCCCACAGTGCGAACGCTCCCTCGCGCCTTCTCCCGGTATGTTCCGGCTCTTTTTTGCCACAACTCCCTCCTGCATCAGACCATAAAAAATTCTCATAGATGTATCCATTCTGCATAGCCAGTATTTCCTGGTAATACATCGTTTTCTGTACAATATGTTATGAGAAGACACCATTTTCGAATGAATCTGGAAGAGGACCCCACATATCCTTGTGTGTGGGACTCATATTTATCTGCTACTTTGTCCATCACAAAGTGGTCCCAACATTTATTTCTCCATTGAGCAATGGAAGGAGGATCAGGGTTTTTCCATGAGGCAGCAATAGAAAGCCATGCCGTGGCTATTAATGTGGTGGCTAATTCAGTAATTTTGACTTCGTTTTCATCAATGCTATATCTTGAATTAAGAGGTCCTTCTAAAATATATCTGGATTTATTATACGTTATTACTTTAGTAATAGCAGAATAATTGGAAAATCACAAGAAAGTGACAAGGATATGGTCATAGGGAGATCCTGCTGACAAGTTAATAGACGGCATGGTGATATATGTATCTGCCCTTACAGTTTGTATTAATGTTTAAACAGCGATCTTGTTTATGTATACTTGACTTATCTTTTAATAAAATTAATTATTAACGGGGGGGAAAAGATATTCAAAAGAAGACTCCCTCCCGCATCAAACCGTCGGTCTGAACTCAGCCTCCATTGCACCGTTTTGGTTTCTGTTTATGGGACCCAGGGAACTGCGGCTCCGCCTTCCTGCAGATCGACGTGGGCCGCTCCTCTTGGCCTGCAGGGCAGAGTTACCTCACCTTGTTGCCCACCGCCACCTTGATGGTGCCAGCTGATGCCAAGCTGGACAAGAATCGTTCCGGGGTCCGGATGTTCAAAGAAGGTAGGTGTTATTCGGGAGGTCTATTTTCACTTTAAAAGTTCTCTTTATTTCGCTTAACTGGGTAGAATCTGCTGCCACCAGGAAATTTTAAGGATTTCCAAACCTTTATGCTTTTACTTTTGCTCTTACTAGTTTGGTAGGCCGAGTTCAAGGCTTACGAGGAACTATGTGGTCCTGGGAAGTATTTCATTTAGAGCTGGTGTAAACTTGAATAAAAGAGGATTTATTGAAATAAGTACTAAATAAGAGGGTGATACAATGTAACTAGTAATGTGTAAATGATGTACAATTGCTTTGGTATCACACTCAATCTTATCCCTCACTGACAGGGATCTTCTCATGTAACTTTGTAACCCTTGTTTATCTCAGTGCCATATGTGTTCACTGTTTCACTCCAGTTTGATTTGACACTCAGACTTTCCTTTAACTTTTCTTCACTTAAACTTGACTTTACTTTTCCTATAAACTCAGCTTCCAGCTCTCTTTCTCTGTCTCCCGAACATCAACTGTCAACATCTAACTGAAACTCCTGACTGACTCACATACTCATCGATCCAGATTCACTTCCAAAACCCCTCCCCCTCTCTATCAACCACCAATCATACCACACTTGCCTCTCTCAACCACTCTAGTCTATCTACCACGGCAGAGACACACACACAGAAACAAGGAATCGTTACAGTAGGAAACAAGGAGGGGGGCCCTGTTCGCCTGCATAGCCTGGGCACCTTGGGCTCCCACAGCCCAGGCCTAGTGATGCTATCTTGGTGTTCCTTTGCCTGCGTACTACAGGGGATTTCCTGGCCGCAGCGCTGGGGGAGAAGTGGGATCGCATCAGGCTGACCTGCAGCCAGCCCTTCAACAAGCACGCCCAGTTCGGCCTCTCGTTCATCCGGATCTGCAGTCCGCCGGATGAGAATAGCAGCAAGGCAGACCTTCCCTCCTCACCTGCTCAGGTAAGGCTTTTGGGAGGTCGGTCTGGCAAGGTTCTCTGCAGGGGCGACCCCAGCTTATTTTGCACCCTAGGCGAGGATCCCTTCTGGCGCCGCCCCCCCCCGCCCCCCGCGCCCACCAATTTTCAAAAATAAATGCATTTTAGGAAGAATGAAAAACTCAAATAATCAAGAATTTAACTTTTCTTCACTTAAACTTGACTTTACTTTTCCTATAAACTCAGCTTCCAGCTCTCTTTCTCTGTCTCCCGAACATCAACTGTCAACATCTAACTGAAACTCCTGACTGACTCACATACTCATCGATCCAGATTCACTTCCA
Source organism: Gekko japonicus (assembly GCF_001447785.1). Taxonomy (NCBI): domain Eukaryota; kingdom Metazoa; phylum Chordata; class Lepidosauria; order Squamata; family Gekkonidae; genus Gekko; species Gekko japonicus. The sequence continues at coordinate 17,019 of NW_015168882.1, forward strand.
AAACCCCTCCCCCTCTCTATCAACCACCAATCATACCACACTTGCCTCTCTCAACCACTCTAGTCTATCTACCACGGCAGAGACACACACACAGAAACAAGGAATCGTTACAGTAGGAAACAAGGAGGGGGGCCCTGTTCGCCTGCATAGCCTGGGCACCTTGGGCTCCCACAGCCCAGGCCTAGTGATGCTATCTTGGTGTTCCTTTGCCTGCGTACTACAGGGGATTTCCTGGCCGCAGCGCTGGGGGAGAAGTGGGATCGCATCAGGCTGACCTGCAGCCAGCCCTTCAACAAGCACGCCCAGTTCGGCCTCTCGTTCATCCGGATCTGCAGTCCGCCGGATGAGAATAGCAGCAAGGCAGACCTTCCCTCCTCACCTGCTCAGGTAAGGCTTTTGGGAGGTCGGTCTGGCAAGGTTCTCTGTGTGCCTCTACATGACATCCCCTCAAGAAGAAAGAGGAGGAGGAGACTGGATTTATACTCCATCCTTCACTCAGAGTCTCAGAGCGACTTACAGTCTCCTTTCCCTTCCCCACCCCACAACAGACACCTTGGGAGGTAGGCAGAGTTGAGAGAGCTCTTGAGAGGACCGCTCTTGAGAGGACAGCTCTGAGAGAACCTCTGACTGACCCAAGGCCACACAGCAGCTGCATGTGGAGGAGTGGGGAATCAAACCCGGTTCTCCCAGAGTCTGACAGAACTAGGGCTTGCCCAAGGTCATCCAGCAGCTGCAAGTGGAGGAGTGGGGAATCAAACCCGGTTCTCCCAGATTAGAGTCCGTGCACTTAACCACGACACCAGACTTAGCTTCTGAGATCTGATGAAATCAGGCTAGCCTGGGCCATCTAGGACTAGGCATCTTTACCTGTGTTAATAGTCTCCTCTTTCCAAGACCGCCCCCCTTCCTCTCTTTCTCCGTTGTCATCCACAGGTCCCTCCTGAGTCTACAGGTAGTCCTTGGCTCTCCAGCGCAGCCATCTGCAGAACCTTCTTCCCGGAGTCGCCAGCGTGAGTACAGCTGTGTGTGTGTGAGATATAACAAGGATAGGAGATTTTCAGAAATTTTAGGGACAGATTCAGGGTAGGTGGGAGCTGTGGTGGCTCAAGTGGCTAAGACGCTGAACTGCAGGCTGTGGAAGGTCAGTAGTTCAGCAGTTCAAGACCCGGGTGCCGCAAGACAGGGTGAGCTCCTGTCTCTAGTTCCAGCTCCTGCCAACCTAGCAGTTCGAAAGCAAGAAATTGCAAGTAGATAAATAGGGACCACTTCGGTGGGAAGGTAACATTGGTGTTTAGTCATGCCGGCCACATGACCACGGAAATGTCTTCGGACAGCGCTGCCTCTTCGGCTTTGAAACGGAGATGAGCACCGCAACCCTAGAGTCGGATTCGACTGGCTTTCGAGCAAGGGAACTTCAGGGTAGGTGGCTCTCTGTAGACTGGTCCCAGAATCAAATTTCTTAACCCAGGTTTTAACAACTTTACAATCCACATCCGGCCTTGAAATAGTAATCTTTTTGCTGTCGGACGTCAATCCCACAATCTCCTGTAGAATGGCACTCTGTGCTCATGCTGCAAGGAAAATTAGAGATGAGGCGACAAAATGACTGTACTTTTAGAATGTGTCATTTGAGAAACCCGATTTTGAAACCTTGTCAGGACCCACAGCAACAATGAAGTACACACTTGCAGGAAGGTTTTACTTTATTTGAAGCTATAGATGCATGGACAGGAACACTGTTAGGAATGACAGGTAAACTATGCGCATGGAAGGTTATAGTACATTCATATCAGCAACATCCAATTACTATGGTTCCCGCGCGTGCCATGAGGCTTGAGAACCAACTGCTACCCAAAGCAAAACAGGTACGAGCTTCCCACGGCTCATCCTGACTAAAGCCAAAGCAATGATCTCAGCGACTCCTCCCACGGCCTTGAAAGATACCCAGTGCAGCAGAACGGCAATTAAGTGCAGGGGAAGGAATGCGCATGGAGAAAAGGGAAAGAAAAAAAAAAACTTGGCAGCTTGCTGACATACCTATATTCTTACTTCGATTATATATTTTACTTGTTTTGATGTATTGCCGAACTTTGTACTTTTTAAAAATATATTTTATATTG
>NW_015168883.1:0-3971 GCF_001447785.1 Gekko japonicus
ATTTAGTCTTGGCAGAGCAGTAGGGCAGACATTACCAACAAATTTATGAAGTGTGTATTTGAAAAAAAAAAGTCTGGAGAAAACAGGTAAGATGAACCTTAAGACGAAAAGAATTGAAGAGGAAACAAGAAGACTTGATTTGAAGCAAGAAGAATATGAACAAGAATTGACTAGACTTCAAGCCGAGAAAGCAGCATATGTATTGAGATTCCAAAACATTCCTGAGGAAAAAGATGAAGATATTGTCGGAAAAAGGCTAAGATCTTAGCAGACTACATGCAAGTGGAAGATGAAGAGATCCTAAAGGAGTTTGATCACGTATTTAGGAGGAATTCAGCATACGCGATATGCAAGACGAACGAAAACTGCAAGGGAAGTACAAATTCGGTTTGGCAGAAGAATTATTAGAGACAAAATCTTGAAAACAGTAAACGTAACACCAATGATGATGGATGGGGATGAAATAAAAGTCTGGAAGGAAACCCCATGGAGGGTAAGAGAAAAAAGAAAAGGATATACTAAATTGACAACACTCCTGAAGAAAAACGATGTACAATATTGTTGGCTCCTTCCAGAGGGTGTCACCGTTATTTTTCAGACGAAAAGGCATTGGATAACATCTTTACTCAAGGTGGAAGATTTCATGGCTACCTTTGGAAAAGAGATGGGCGTAGAGGAAGACGAAGATGAAGAAGGAGAAGGAGAAGGAGGAGAAGGAGAGGAACAGAGACCTCAAGAAGAAGGAGCTATAGGAAGGACAAAACCAAGGGAACAGAGACTTAAAGGAAACCAGAGACCTGTGAGAACACGGCAACTGATAAGAGAAAAAAGACAACAACAGAATGGAAAAAATGATGGATAGAGGAAAGATAAAAATTTTATCAGTAAATGTCAATGGATTAAATGGACCACAAAAAAGAAGAAGGATATTACATCAATTGGCAAAACAGAATTTGTTTGCAAGAGACACACATATGCAAGAAAGGATGAGAAATATCTCCAAAATAAAAAATTAGGAAAAAGTTTTGTAGCTTGTGACAAGGAGAAAAAGAAAAAAGGAGTGGCTATTTATGTTAAAGACAACCTGTTTCCTGAACTGATATATGCATCGGTAGATGGCAGAATTCTAATGGTAGAAATTCAAAATGAAGGGAAATTTTTTTTGGTAGTAAATATATATGCTCCAAACCAGGACCAGGAATAATTCTACAAGAAACTTTATGACCTTATTACTCAACTTCCAAAATATCTGCCTTTTAGGCGATTTCAACTCAATATGGGATAAAGATAAAGATAGAAAGTCGACTGCAAAGAAAAGGAAAACAAGGATGGAAACTCCAAAGACTCTAGTGCATCTGGTAGAAGATCTAAATTTGGTAGATGCGTGGAGAGTAAGAAATCTGACATCAAAACAATTCACCTATTATTCCGCAAGATGTGACTCTTGGTCAAGAATTGATATGATATGGATCTCAACAGCTTTGATAAGAGATTTGTCAGAAGCAGAAATTCAAGCTGGAATTTTTGCAGATCATAAACCGGTATATATGGCACTACAAACCATTAACAAAAAGAGTAGATGGACACTGAATGTGTCAATTCTGAGAAATGAAGAATTTGTTAAGAGAATGAAAACAGAGCTGGAATTTTTCTTCAAAGAGAATAGAAGACCTGAAACATCAATAATGGTTGTATGGGACGCAATGAAGGCGTTTATCCAAAGAAATATGATACAAGAGACAGCAAGAATAAATAAATAAAGGCAACAAAAATATGAAAATCTGCAAAGAAAAATACAAACACAGGAAAATATAATGATGGAAATGACATCAAAGGAGAGTGCGGAAAAAAGACTTAAATTATTACACCATCAAATGAGCTGTTTATTAAGAGAAGAACGAGCTAAAAAATTATTCTTTATAAAACAGAACTTTTTTGAAAATGCTAATAAATCTACCAGATGGCTGGCAATAAAACTTAGACAACAGAAAGAGAGAACATATATCAAAGCATTAAGGAAAGAGGATAAAGAGATAAACAGAATGGTGGATATTCAGAAAGCAATCAAAAACCTTTACGGAGAATTATACCAAAAACTGAGCGAGAACATAGAGCATATAAAAGAATATTTGAGGATCCATCCATTGGAAAAATTCACTGAGGAACAGAGAGAAATATTAAATAAATCAATATCCAAGACGGAAATTCTTGAAGCAATAAAGAAACAGAATAAAGGGAAAGCTCCTGGTCTAGACGGATTACCAAAAGAGTTTTATCGTATTTTCAAAGACCAAATAATAACAACTCTGGAAGAAATATGTAACACAGCGAGAAAAGAAGGGAAGATTCCAGATCAAGCGGGATTTTTACCTAAAAAACAGATGAGAAACAACCTCATATGCCTAATGAATATCCTTGAATATTATGAAATACATCATGGTAAGCAATTAGCACTAGTATTCCTGGATGCAAAGGAAGCATTTGACAATGTTACTTGGTCATTTATTACAGAGACATTGCGGATGGTGGAAGCAGGGGAAAACTTTAGTAGGATGATTCAAGCTATATATAGTGAACAAAGAGCAAGAGTAATGGTGAATGGCGAACTGACAAATATCTTTAAGATTCAAAAGGGGACTAGACAAGGTTGTCCTTTATCTCCTCTTATATTTATCTTAGCCTTGGAAGTACTAAATAACATAATAAGAGGGGATAAAGAGATTTTGGACTAAAACTGAAAGGAGAAGAATACAAACTATTAGCTTTTGCTGATGATATTGCATTTATTATAGGACAACTGAAGGAAGTAGCTGTTAAACTAAAAGAAAGGATTCAAGAATATGGTCAAGTAGCGGGACTGAAAATAAATGCAAACAAAACTAAGATTTTGACAAAAAAGATGGATGTGAAACAAAGAGAAAAGCTATTTCAAGCTACTGGATTCCAAATAGTCGACAAGGTAAAGTATCTTGGAATTACAATCACTAACAAGTGTAGTTCTCTTTATGAAGACAACTACAAAGTGCTATGGGGAAAAACTAAGCAAGACTTAGACAGGTGGAAAAATCTACCACTTTCCATGATGGGAAGGATTGCAATAATAAAAATGAATATATTACCCAGATGGATGTTTCTCTTTCAAACAATTCCTATTTTACAAAACCAAAAGATTTTCAAGGAGCTAGATCAATTAACATCCAAATTTATTTGGCAAGGGAAGCGAGCACGAATAAGACTTAAAATTTGCAAGAAGTTAAAGAGAAAGGTGGGTTTGGAGTTACAAATTGGCTATTATATTATAGGGCCGCAGCATTAGCCTGGATAAAGGATTGGATTACATTGGAAGATAGAAGGCTACTGAAACTCGAAGGACATGACTTAGCTTTAGGATGGAACGCATTTTTATGGTATGAGAAAGCTTCAACACAGAAATATTTTAAGCAGCATTGGCTAAGAGCGGCTTTATTAAAAGTATGGGAACCAACCTATAGAAGGTTTTATATTAAAAAATTGAGACTCATAGTACCATTGGAAGCTGTTACCTTGCCAAATGTCTTTACAGGGGAAGAGCTATTTAGATATCAAGATATTTTGGAGAGAATGCCAGATCACTTGTCTTGGTGGTACAAAACGCAACTGGAATCTATCTACAATAAGGATAAAAAGATTGGTTTTAATGATAAACTAACTGATTTAGAAAAGACTCTTGTATCATCAGATGATAAACTGATAAAGAAAATCTATAAAATTTTAGTAGAGGATTTGTTGTTAGATGAAACAGTAAAGCAAAATATGATTTTGTAGGCTCTAAATGTAGGTCACAATATTACTTGGAGAGAGTGGGACCAGATATGGTCTAAAAACATTAAAATGACTAAGGCAGTATCATATAAAGAAAATATGTATAAGATGTTTTATAGATGGTATATTACACCAGATAAAATTGTGCCGATAAATGTTGGAAATGTAAA
>NW_015168883.1:5045-10532 GCF_001447785.1 Gekko japonicus
ATTTGCATCTGTCCAAAAACCCAGAGGTGACATTACCACACCTGAGAACTCAAGGGTAATATCAAGCGGTTTCGAGAGCGTCTGCTGATGCTCTGACGTCACGTCTAGATTCTCAGCAGGATGAGACCTCACTGTGACATCACATCCACCCCTGGCCCCACCTCCAAAGCTCCCAGGGGTGCCAGGTCAACTTTTCTTTTCTAAGCCACCTTAAGTCCCTCTAACAGAGATAGGATTTTTTTTTGTTTTTAATAACTAGTGTGCTTGTGCACCTGGAAGCCATGGCGACCTGTGGTGACTGACCCCTACTGGGGGCCTGGAGGACATTCAGAGAGGTGGCTGAATAAAGCCTGCCCCCACCTCCTGCCTCCGGTATTGCAAGGAGGTCTCCCATCCAAGTACTTGCCAGAGTTGACCCTGCTTAGCTTCCGAGATCTGACTTGCCTGGGCTATCCAGGTCAGGGCGTGAGATAGGAATATCTTCGTTAACACATGCAATTCACTCCTGAAGGAAGTAGTGGCGCCTACAAGCCTAGACAGCTTTGGGAAGGGACTGGATAAACATCTGGTCCACGAGTGGTTATTAGCCACAAGGTATAGATGGAAATCTATGTGTAGGGCAGTGAATCTCTGTATTCTTGGTACTTGTGGGGTAGGAGGGGTTTAGGAGCTCTGGCCCTGCTGGTGGACCTGTTGATGGCACACAGCCTTGGGCCACTGTGCGACACAGAGTCTTGGATCAGATGGGCCACTGGACTCATCCGGCATGGCTTCTCTGATATCCTCCTGTGTTCCCATGAGAAAGGAATTGCCCTCCATGAATCTGTATAATTCCCCCTTCAAGGGAGTGGCCTCCGTTACGTCCTGTGGCACAGAGTCTCAGCAGTCCACTCTGTGTGGTGTGCAGAAATATCACTTTTTTCTCCTGTCCTGAACCTTTTGTCCAACAACTTCACAGTGTGCCCAAATCTGGGGAAAAGGCACCCTTACCACGGGAGAGGGCATCTTGGGAACGCTCCTGGGCCTGTGCCTTCTGCTCCTCCTCCCAAGGAGACCCTTCCTCCTCAGAGAACTTCACTCCCATCTTCACAGACGGCCCCCACACCTGAAACTGCAGGAAGGGATACAGGTAAGAGGAGGAATGCAAAAGACCGAGGAGACGGATCTTGCCCCTGCCCATCCTCAGCCCTGCACCCATCATCAGAGCTGTTTGAACCCCAGTGGCAAGAATGAAGGTTTTGATTTTCTATTAGCTCCGGAGAAGTGTCTGGAGGGACCGCTTAAATGGACGGTGTGGCGAAACGGGGACCAGCCCTCAGCCCTGGGGGACTGAATAGCCGTTCTGTGGCTTTGCAAGCCCCTGTTTTTGCCTGCCCACCCTGCTTGGTGGGGCTACTTCCTCTCCTCATTCGCTGCTGCCACTCACTGAATATACACCGCCTTCCCAGAGGAAGAGTGAGACCCCCTCTGGTTGATTCCCCACCCGGGAAAGTGGGTACCATAATCTTTGTGTGTCCCTAGAGAGTTACCAACCCCTCCAATTTGGCCCGTTTGGGTTCCTTGGCCTCCCTTTGCCTCTGGTAACGTGCTGAGCGGGGAGGACTATGTGGTCAAGGCACTACCAGGTCTTATAATTCAAAAAGAAGGTTTATTTAAAATATGCATGAGGTTAGGCACAGAAATAAATAGCACAGGCACTTCAACAGAACCGAGCAGAAAATAAACAGGATCAAACCACAATTCCTCTGTCCCTACACACAGCCACTCTACCTCTGGGGGTTGTGGCCTCAGGACAGGGTTTGCTTTCCCCCCTCCTTGTCGTTCGAGAGAAAGTCCAGCCCTCCTCCTCAGGACTGGTCACCATAGAATCATAGAATGTCAGCATTGGAAGGGACCTTGCAGGCCGTCTAGTCCAACCCCCTGCACTCTGCAGGAGCACAGGCAAAAGATAGCCCTGCAACATATCCGAGAGATGGCCGCCCAGCCTCCTCCGCTTGAAAACGTCCAGTGAAGGAGAATCCACCACCTCCTGAGGCAGACTGTCCCACTGCTCAACCACTCTTACAGTTAGGAAGTTTCTCCTGATATTTAGCTGGTAACAACTTCCTTGTAATTCCCACCCATTAGATCTAGTCTTGCAATCCAGAGCAAGAGAGAATAGATCTGCTCCATCTTCTACAAGGCAGCCCTTCAAATACTTGAAGACTGCTATCATGTCCCCTCTAAGCCTTCTCTTTCCCAGGCTAAACATGCCGAACTCTTTCATCCTTTCCTCATAAGACCAATACTGCTAACCCTCCTTGCTGTCCACCATGATATATAGTGGCCTGGACTTTCCACGGAGTATGAGGTGGCAAGCTGATACAAAGGCCAAGACTACTTTCCCACACTTTCCCCCTAAAGCTGCTGGGAAATGTAGGCAGGCAAATGAGGAAGTCCCATTCAACCCAGTGAGTGGTACCCCTGCAGTCCCCTGTCTGGAACTACAGCTCAATTAACCCTTATGGGGAACCATTTTAAACCAACGACCACAGACAGCACCCATCTTACATACCCAGGTAACTGCCATTGCGTGGAGATGGCATGAAGCTCCCTCACCTGCCCTGCCTGCCGCTTGTCCTCTGCCTGACTCAGGAGGAAGCCCTCGGCCAGGGACACCGCCTGGGAACTGGTCTCCGGCCCGCATCCTCTGACCCAGCGCTGCATTTCCTCGGGCAGGACGGCCAGGAACTGCTCCAGGATCACCAGGTCCAGGATCTGCTTCTTGGAGTGCCTCTCCGGCTCCAGCCAGCGCTTGCAAAGTCCGTGGAGCTGGCTGCAAACCTCTCGGGGCCCAGCAGCCTCCTGGTAGCAGAACTGCCGGAAACGCTGGCGATGCTCCTCTGGGATCCCCGTCTCCTGAGGCAGGACCTCTGGCACCGCTCTCTCCCAGAGTTCAGCACCACTCCCCACCTGGATGGGACAGGGGTCTTTCCTTGCTCTCTTGCCAGTTCCTGGTCCTTCTGGGTCCTGCTCCTCCATCTCCCCGCCTCTGACTGCAAATAGATGCTTCCACTTACTTGGTATGAAGAAGAAGAGGAGAAGATATCAAAAAGGCAGAAAGGGACCTAAAGAAGATGGAGCTGCATCACCGACCCTGGTCAGGAAGACACACCCAGGATCGGCCTGCAGCATCGGAAGGGGCGTCCTTGTTGTGGTTTGCGGATCAGGGTTCATGTCCTTGTGCTACATTAACTATTGTAGAGTGGTATGAACTATTGTAGACATCTCCTAAGGAGGTCCACCGTAGTCTCAAAGTTCTGAAGGCACCCACCCAAGAGTTCTTAAGAATTAGCATGTAGATGTAACCCCATACGAAATTCAGCCGCTGTCCCAGAGGACTGGAGAGTAGCAAATGTTACATCAATTTTTAAAAGGGATCCAGGAAATTACAGGCCAGTCGGCCTAACGTCTCTCCTAGGCATATTAGTAGAACCTGTAATCAATGTTCCCTCTAAGCTGTGGAGTCTTGTGAGCAAGAAATCTACTCTGTGAGCTACCGGCATTCAAACTGTGAGCGAGCGATTTGGCTGCTGCATTGAACTAGTTTGCTCTGGAGCCATCTTTCCTGAGCTACGGCAAAAATGTGTGAGCCGGAGGCTAAAAAACTGTGAGCTAGCTCACACTAACTCAGCTTAGAGGGAACACTGCCTGTAATCAAAGACAGTATCTTCAATGGTTAGGCAAACTGCAGTTTGTTGGGGACACTCCAACTGTGATAGTCACACAGGTATTTTCTGGTTTTTACACTAGGTTTTTAATAGTGGCCCTTTATCAGACTTCTTTCTTACTCTTGTGGTTCTTAATTTCAGGTATCGGGTCAAGTTTGTTTTCCCCTCCCTGTGTCTTACTTACATCGAAGGACAAAGCCTGCTGACGACAAATCAGCACGGCTTCTGCACAGGGATGTCCTGCCACAACAGAGGGTGGGCAAAGAGAATTTTTTCTCCCTCTCCCAAAATATTAGAACTCGGGGGCATCCAGTGAAGCTGATGGGCAGCAGATTCAGAAAAAAGAAAAAAATACCTCTGTACACAGAGACTGTTTAAATGTGAAGTCTGCTTCCAGAGTACGTACTCATGGCCACAGGAATAAACAGCTTTCAAAGGGGAGTAGATAAATCCATGGAGGGTAAGTCGAGCTACCAGCCACGGTGACTGAGGGGAATCTCCACATTCAGAGGCACTAAGCTTCTGATTCCCAGAGCAAGGGGGAAACATCAGGGGAAGGCGTCTCTGCGCTCTTGTTGTCCCTCCAGAGGACTGGTTTGGCCACTGTGGGAGACCAGAAATAAACAGCTTTCAAAGGGGACTAGATAAACTCATGGAGGGCAAGTCTAGCCACCAGCTCTGGTGACTGAGGGGAACCTCCACATTGAGAGTGCCTAGTGCCAGGAGGCAACGTCAGGGGAAGGCTTCTCTGCCCTGTTGTTGGCCCTCCAGAGGACTGGTTTGGCCACTGTGGGAGACAGGATGCTGGACTAGATGGACTCTCGTTGGTCTGACCCAGCAGGGCTCTTCTGATGTTCTTACTACATGGTGACTGAGGGGAACCTCCACATTCAGAGGCACTAAGCCTCTGAATCCCTGTGCCAGGAGGAAGCATCAGGGGAAGGCCTCTCTGCCCTGTTGTTGGCCCTCCAGAGGACTGGTTTGGCCACTGTGGGAGACCAGATGCTGGACTAGATGGACCACTGGACCGATCCAGCAAGACTCTTCTGATGTTCCTACTAGAGGGGTCCTGTCGGTGAGGCCACGATCCTCACAGTGGTGTGTTCCCAGGTGCCCTTTGTCCCTCCTGGCCTTCTGGAGGTGGGCAGGCTGATACATGGGGGAGGCACAGTTCTCTGCCTGTGGGGGGGGGAGTTGCCTGGTGCTGGGGACTCACGGGCACTGGTGGTGTTCCCACGGACACCAGTGGCGTTGCTGGGCTCTATGAGCCTTGCCAAGTGATTTGTTTAAAATAAAATGAAAAATCCCCTCTCCTCTGCTGGGGGGCCTCCTTCGAAAAAAACCCCCGCACTGTGTCTTAGGGTCTTAGGATGGGGCTGCAGTTTATTCCCATTCCAGGAGGAGTCGCGTGTCCCCCAAACACACACAGGCAACCTGACCTTTTCCATTCGCAGACCGGATTAAGGCTCTTTGCCTCCCTTCACAGAACCAAAACCACCAGCGACGGAACTCCAGTTTCCTGCATTCATTTTTCATTGTTCTTCAAAGACACCGATCACCCCTCCACCCACCCACCCAATCCCAGCGACAGAGCGGCGTGAAACTCATGCCCAACGGGGTTGCCAGCCTCCAGGTGGGGCCTGGAGATCTCCCAGGAATTTGTAGAGAGATCCATCCTCCCCCGTCCGGGATAACGTCTGCTTTGGAGAGGGGGGGGGTGTCTTCTGCGGTATTAGACTCCACTGAGCTCCCCCCGCCCCCGTCCCCAGGCTCCACC
>NW_015168883.1:10626-11004 GCF_001447785.1 Gekko japonicus
GAAAGCAGCAGCGTCTTTCTTTTCTTTTCTTTTGCAGAATTAAAACGACCAGGGCGATTGAACGCCGGTTTCAGACACTGAATTTTCTTGGACTTAAAGAAAGTGATTATTCCCCCCCATTCATTTGCATGGTGCAGAAAAACCGATGCTGGCAGCCGCCTTCCCCTCTCCTTCCAAGACGTCGTTCCCCGCCCCACCCCGTTACTTACTTGCGAGGGAACCTTTCCCGGATCCGGCCGCGAAGAGGCTTTTCCCCGCTGCTGCTCGTCTGAAGCGCTTCCCCTCTGCGGCCCTTTAGAGACGTCTCTTCCACCACCACCCCCCACAAGCGGAAGACCCTTTTCTTCTCCTCTCCTCCCCCCCCCCCCCGCCCGGCCT
>NW_015168883.1:11073-19117 GCF_001447785.1 Gekko japonicus
CCTGCCCCAGACCCGGACAGACGGACCGGTCTCCATCTCCTCCAGCGACGCCCTCTGCGGCTCAGTGGGGCTCCTCGGGAGTAATCCCGCCCCGGCTGCCTTGCTGGATCTCTCTCCTCTCTCGAATCAGTGGATGGTCGTGAGTGACTCGCTCTGTCTGCAGCACCCGCCTTGGGCGGAGTCCCCGCGAGAAAGGCTGACTACAAGCAAGGAGGTAAAGTAAGTGCAGTAAATGTGGCTCTTTAAATGATATTTATCATGATCAGACACAGCATTTTAAACTGTTATTGTAATATTATTGTTTTCTTTCTTAACAGGAGTCCTGTTCTGGTCCTATAGATCTGTTTGTGTGTTGTCTTTTGATTGTAATAGGAGCCTGTTTGTACCTTACAATCACAGAGTTGGAAGGGACCTCCAGGGTCATCTAGTCCCCCTGTGACCTCCTCTGAAGAAGGCCCAATTGGGTAGAAACACATTAGGTCGTTGTTGTTTTCTCTTGGAGACGTGTAATTTTTTTTTACTATATTATGAGAAGAAGAAGAAGAGATTGGATTTATACCCCACCCTTCACTACCCAAAGCTGTCTCAGAGCAGCTTACAAACTCCTTTCCCTTCGCCTCCCCACAGCAGACACCCTGTGCGGTAGATGGGGCTGAGAGAGCTCTTGACAGAAACTGCTCTTTTCCAAGAACAGCTCTTATCAGAACTATGGCTTGCCCAAGGTCATCCAGCCAGGTGCCAGAGGAGGAGTGGGGAAATCAAACCCGGTTTTCCCAGATTAGCGTCTGCGCTCCTAACCAAGAAGAAGAAGAAGAGATTGGATTTATACCCTGCCCTTCACTACCCAAAGGTGTCAGAGCGGCTTACAAACCCCTCCCCCTCCCCACAACAGGCACCCGGTGAGGTCGGTGGGGCTGAGAGAGCTCTGGCAGAAACTGCTCCTGAAGAAGAAGAGGAGATTGGATTTATACCCAGCCCTTCACTACCCAAAGGTGTCCCAGAGTGGCTTACAAACTCCTTTCCCTTCCCCTCCCCACAGCAGACACCCTGTGCGGGTGAGGCTGAGAGAGCTCTTGACAGAAACTGCTCTTTTTCAAGAACAGCTCTTATCAGAACTATGGTTTGCCCAAGGTCATCCAGCAGGTGACACTCAAGACCTGGTGAGATATGTAAAAGTGATTGCACCGCTTGGGAACAGTGATCATAATGTTGTTGAGTTTAACATTTGTACAAATAGGGAATTGGCCAAAAAGACTCACACAACTACTTTTAACTTTAAAAGGGGTAATTTTTCTGATATGAGGGGACATGTGGGGAGGAAACTGAAGGGAAAAGTAGAAAGGGTCAAAACCATTGGGGAAGCTTGGAAACTAAAACTACAATTCTAGAAGCTCAAATAAAATATATTCCGCAGGTTAGGAAAGGCACAAACAGGTATAAGAAAAAGCCTACATGGTTAACAAACAAAGTAATGGAAGCTGTAAAAGGTAAAAAGGATTCCTTTAAGCGGTGGAAAGCTAGTCACAGTGAGGCTGATAAAACAGAACACAGGCTATGGCAAATAAAATGCAAGTCTGTAGTCAGGCAGGCAAAAAGGAAATATGAGGAGCATATAGCAAAAAACGTAAAAACCAACAATAAAACTTTCTTCAAATACATTAGAAACAGGAAACCAGCCAGGGAGGCAGTGGGGCCCTTGGATGACCAAGGGGTAAAAGGAGTACTGAAGGATGATAGGGAAATGGCTGAGAAGCTAAATGCATTTTTTGCCTCCGTCTTCACTGTGGAAGATGAGAGGTGCTTGCCCACTCCAGAGCCGCTGAGTTCGGGAGGGGTGTTGAAAGACCTGAGTCAGATTGAGGTGACGAGAGAGGAGGTCCTAAAACTGATAAACAACTTAAAAACTGATAAATCACCAGGCCCAGATGGCATACATCCAAGAGTTCTGAAAGAACTCAATTGTGAACTTGTGGATCTCCTGACAAAAATATGTAATCTCTCCTTAAAATCAGCCTCCATTCCTGAGGACTGGAAGGTAGCTAATGTCACTCCCATCTTTAAAAAGGGTTCCAGAGGAGATCCGGGAAATTACAGGCCTGTCAGTCTGACGTCGATACCGGGTAAATTGGTGGAAACCATTATTAAGGAAAGAATTAGTAGGCACATAGATGAACAAAACCTATTGAGGCAGACTCAACATGGGTTCTGTAAGGGAAGATCTTGTCTCACTAACCTGTTAATGTTCTTTGAGGGGGTGAACAAACATGTGGACAAGGGGGATCCAATAGATATTGTTTACCTTGACTTCCAGAAAGCTTTTGATAAAGTTCCTCATCAAAGGCTCCTAAGTAAGCTCAAAAATCATGGGATAAAAGGACAAGTCCTTTTATGGATCAAAAACTGGCTAATTAATAGAAAACAGAGAGTGAGTATAAATGGGCAGTTCTCCCAGTGGAGGGGTGTAAGCAGTGGGGTACCACAGGGATCAGTACTTGGTCCACTGCTTTTTAACTTGTTCATTAATGATTTGGAGTTGGGAGTAAGCAGTGAAGTGGCTAAATTTGCGGATGATACGAAGTTGTTCAGGGTGGTGAAAACCAGTGAGGATTGTGAGGCACTCCAAAGGGATCTGTCAAAGTTGGGCGAGTGGGCGTCAACATGGCAAATGGGGTTCAATGTGGCCAAGTGCAAGGTGATGCACATTGGAGCCAAAAATCCTAACTATAAATACACGTTGATGGGGTCTGAACTGGCAGAGACAGATCAAGAGAGAGATCTTGGAGTTGTAGTAGATAACTCACTGAAAATGTCGAGACAGTGTGTGACTGCAATAAAGAAGGCCAATGCTATGCTGGGGATTATTAGGAAGGGTATTGTAAACAGATCAGCCAATATCATAATGCCGCTATATAAATCAATGGTGCGACCTCATCTGGAATACTGTGTGCAATTCTGGTCACCACACCTTAAAAAGGATATTATAGCTTTGGAAAAAGTGCAGAAAAGAGCAACTCGAATGATAAAAGGGTTGGAACACTTTCCCTATGAGGAAAGGTTAAGGCGCTTAGGGCTCTTTAGCTTGGAGAAACGACGACTGAGGGGTGACATGATTGAGGTTTATAAGATTATGCATGGGAAAGAGCAGGTAGAGAAAGAGGTACTTTTCTCCCTTTCTCACAATACAAGAACTCGTGGGCACTCCATGAAATTGCTGAGCGGTCGGGTTAGAATGGATAAAAGGAAGTACTTCTTCACCCAAAGAGTGATTAACACTTGGAATTCACTGCCACAGGAAGTGGTGGCAGCTACAAGCATGGACGGCTTCAAAAGGGAATTAGATAAGCATATGGAGCAGAGGTCCATCAGTGGCTATTAGCCACAAGGTATAGATAGGGACTCTGGGGCAAGTGATGCTCTGTCATCTTGGTGCTTGGGGGGGTCAACAGTGGGATGGCTTCTAATGTCCTGGCCCCACTGGTGGACCTCCTGATGGCACTGGTATTTCTGGTGACTGTGTGATACAGAGTGTTGGACTGGATGGGCCTTGGCCTGATCCAACATTGGCATCTCTTATGTTCTTATCTTCTTAGGTGCAAGTGGCATTGCCATGTTGGCACTGGGTTCTGGTGCACTGGTTCTACTGAGCTTGCAACCCCCCCTTGCTTGGAGTGTAATTCTGTGCTAGAGATCAGTCCTGTTGAGCTTGCATTGCCACAATGGCACTGTGTTCTGATGGGCACTAGTATTCCGTGCACTTAACCACTACACCAAACTGGCTTGTGTTGGGCTCTGATATGCTTTTAATGTTTTAAAAATGGATTTTTATGTATGATTAGTTCATATTTTTGAAATTAAAAGACGCCTGCTCCTTGGGAGGAAAGCAATGGCAAACCTAGACAGCATATTAAAAAGTAGAGACATCACCCTGCCAACAAAAGTACGTATGGTCTATCACACACCGGCCAAACTTCATCAGATCAATAAGCAATATTCACCTGTATGTACTGCCAAGAGTTTTGTTCCTAGCACAAAGTATACCTATATTAAAAAAGCAGAACTTCTTTGAAGAGCTAAACAAAATCACGAGCCAATTTATTTGGCAGCATAAAAAGGCTAGGATAAAAAGGGAAATTTTGCAGGATAGAAAAGAAAGAGGAGGACTAACTGTGCCAAACTGGTACCTATATTACCAAGCAGCTGCCCTAGTTTGGATTAAAGAGTGGATCACCTTGGAGAATAGGAGATTACTCTTATTGGAGGGCCATGATTTATCTATGGGGTGGCACGCTTACATATGGTACGGTAAGGACAAAATACATTCAAATTTCAATAAACATTGGTTAAGAGATGCCCTAAATAAAGTATGGAGTAAGATAAAGGAGAAATTTTATAAGAAGACACCAAGGTGGGTTTCACCCCTGGAAGCATTTGTTCAACCGGCCCTAATAACGACAAATAAGAACTTAACATATCAGACTTTACTACACAGAGAAAATAAATTAATAATAGAGGAGAAGTTGCAAAGGGAAAATATATTATCCTGGTGCGAAAAGACAATGTTGCAAGACAGATTTTAAAAAGACATGGTGCGAGGCTTTGAAGGTAGTAACAATGAGTTAGATAAAATATGGCTGTCCACAAGTGACAAATTAATACAGAAATTGTATAGCTTTCTATTGGATGATTTTGAAAAAGACGAGGAAGTGAAAAGAGTAATGAGTAACTGGATTAAAGATATAGGGGAAAAGATAGAATTAGACATGTGGACCAAAACTTGGGACTCGGTTAAATATATGAGAGCCATAGCCTATAAAGAGAATGTGTATAAAATGTTCCATAGGTGGCATTGGTCTCCGGAAAAAATAGCCAAATGTTACCCCGGATACTCCAGCCAATGTTGGAAATGTAAGGCCAATATAGGAACCTTTTCCCACATGTGGTGGTCATGCAGCAAAATTCAGAAATATTGGAGAATAGTGAGGAGATTGATCCAAGAAATAATGGAGAAAAATATAGCATTGGAACTGGAAACATACTTATTAAATATGTTACCTAAGGGTTATAGACAGCAGGATAAATATGTAATAGTATATATAATAACCGCTGCCCGTTTATTACTGGCCAAGAACTGGAAACTAGATGTAATACCGACGAGGGAGGAATTAGTGGTAAAAGTGTTAGATCTAGCACAAATTGATAATCTAAGCTTGAAGTTGCAAAATAAATATGAAAAAGTGTATAACAAAAGATGGGCTAAGGTGTATGAATGGATAGAGACATTGAATGTATGAGACTCTACCATATACGTTACTTATGTATTGGAATGTAAATATTGTAAAACCAAATTAAAATATTATTTTTAAAAAAGCAATATTCACCTGTATGTTGGCGATCATGTAACGAAATTGCTACTTACTACCACCACTGATGGTCATGCAAATCAATTAGGAACTTTTGGTCCCTAATTTTACAAAACATTCAAAAAATAACCAACATAAGAATACCTCTTTCACCCACCCTTATTTTACTAGATTTATGGGATGACATAGAAATCCCAAAAACCCATAAAGACCTTATCTCTTTGTTACTAACGGCTGCTAAATCTGTAATAGCCAAAAACTGGAAGAGTACTAATTTGTTAACGTTACAGCAATGGCTAATGCAGGTCTGGGAATTTTACACAATGGAAAAAAATAACAATCTCTTTTCCCCCATCTAACACTTATAAGGCTCAATCTTTGTTTTATGCTAAATGGTTACCATTTATAGAAGCTGCATTTAATGATAATGTTGTCCCTGTTAATACTATTCCCAAAAGGTATATTGAAATCATTTCTGCACTGTGAGTTATGTTCCTCTTTCTCATTATTGATGTATGCTCTGTAGTTTATTATTCAAGCAACTATCTGACTTTACTGTCTGATTGGAGTGATATTCTGTTTATATTTGATGTTCTAATCTTGTTAAATTTTTGGAGTTATAAATAAAAGTATAGGGTTATATATATAAAGTCCGTATGGTCAAAGCACTGGTACTGTATGTACTGTATGGCTGCGAGAGTTGGACTACAAGGAAGGCCGAGTGCCAAAGAATTGATTCTTTTGAATTATGGTGCTGGAGAAGACTCTTGAGAGTCCCCTGGACTGCAAGGAGATCAAATCAGTCAATCCTAAAAGAAATCAACCCCGACTGTTCCCTGGAAGGCCAGATACTGAAGCTGAACTACTTTGGCCACCAAATGAGAAGGGAGCACTCACTGGAGAAGACCCTGATGCTGGGAAAGACTGAAGGTGAAAGATGACGGGGACGGCAAAGGATACGATGGTTAGACAGTGTTATCGAGGCAACGAACATGAAATTAAGGAGACTCTGGAGCACTACGAAAGACAGGAGGGCCCAGCGTGATGTAGTCCATGGGGTCATGAAGAGTCGGACTCGACTGTGCAACTAAACAACAAGTTCATATTTCATTTTTGCTTTTGGCCCTGCATTTGCTCTCACATAGTAGCCAGCAAGTTCCTCTGGAGGGCCAACAACAGGGCAGGGAGGCCGAGACCTTCCCCCCCTGGCTGTGGGATTCGGAGGATCAGTACCTCTGCATGTGGAGGTTCCCCTCACTCCCCAGGGCTAGTAGCCATTAATGGACTTCTCCTCCATTAATCCATCTAATCCTATTTCAAAGCTGTCTGTGCCTGTGGCCATCACTACGCCCTCTGGAAGCAGATTCCAGATTTTAATCTTCTCCTGAGTGTTTTATGCAGCCATCATCCCTTTGGACTGACTAGTCCGGACCGGAGGCTCCCCAGGCCACTCTGGAAGCAAAAAGGAGTTTCAGAGAACCAAGGATTTCTTCCCCCACCCTGGCAGACACTGCAGCCAGCGACAGAGGCTCCCCTGCCATGAAAAACCTTCGCCTGCCCGTTTCCACACTCCTGGCCTCCCCTGAAAGGGAGAAAGGACAGTTTTCTCCACGTCCCTTGGCAACCCTGACAGATCCCTGGAACTGCACACGCTGCGGGGCCTGCCAGATCAGCAGGCTCCTTCTCCCTGTATTCTTTCCCTGGATCTGGGATGCCAACCTCCCGGTGAGGCCAGGAGACCTCCCCTGCCAGATCAGCAGGCTCCTTCTCCCTGTATTCTTTCCCTGGATCTGGGATGCCAACCTCCAGGTGAGGCCAGGAGACCTCCCAGATTCACACCCGATCTCTAGCGAGCAGAGATCAGTTTCCCTGGCTGCTTTGCAGAGTGGACTCGAATGGCAATATATCCTACAGAGGTCCTTCCCCTCTCCTAGGGTCCATCCCCCCGCTCCCAAACTTCCAGGGATTTTCCCACCCAGTGCGGGCAACCCTCATCGGGACACTTCCTTCCCTCTGTTCCCCTCCTCCTCCTTCCCTTCGACCCTCCTTCCACGAGTCCCCTTTCCTGCCACGCAGCTTTCCCTTTGCCAGGAACGGAGCAGGATGCAAAAGGCCCCTTTCCCACGAGGGAATCGTGAGGGTCTCTCCCCCACCCCCGCCCCTCCACGAGGGAGGCCGAGCCGGGCTTCTTCGTGGCCCAGTTTCTCCCCCGCCGCGATGTCCAGGAGGAGGCTTGGCTGCTCTCCGGGGAAACGCTGGCCGGGCTCTCCTCTTCCTCCTCCGGAATCCAGGCCCGGCTCCCTCGAGGGCAGGAGACTCGCAGAGGCTCTCCCGGGCGCCCAGGATCAAGGGAGGGCCCCTTACACGCCCCCTCCTCCTGCCGGGGATGGAACCGGCATCTTCCGCACGCCCAGCCGGTGCTCTTCTGTCCCGGAGCCCCCACGGCCCCTCCCTGGCTACCTGGGTTCAGTGTGCCCCCCTCCCCCTCCTGGTTCCTGGGCTGGGCCGGAGGTGCCTCTTCCCACCAGGCAGCCGCTCGGCAAAAGACCCAGCAGGGCCGCAC
The DNA here is from genome assembly GCF_001447785.1 of Gekko japonicus. NCBI lineage: Eukaryota > Metazoa > Chordata > Lepidosauria > Squamata > Gekkonidae > Gekko > Gekko japonicus. Next base: position 18,997 of record NW_015168883.1, read on the forward strand.
CACATTCCCACGGGCGCTGGTGGCTCTCGCCTGGGCGAGCTGGGAGCAAAGATTCCTGCTCTGGGGCTTTTGCCCAGCAATCGTGGCCGACTGGTCCACTGTTTCCCCTGGCCCCACGTGT
>NW_015168884.1:0-189 GCF_001447785.1 Gekko japonicus
GTTATTTGGGTATGCCCGTGTCACAACATTTCCACATTCGCCGTTTTCTAAAAGGGGCAACCTTTCAAGATCCACCTCAAAAGCACCATTTTCCCACGTGGAAACTCAATACGGTCCTTTCTGCATTGACTAAAGGACACTTTGAACCTTTGAGCTCCATTTCCTTAAAATTCCTTCGGATGAAGACAC
>NW_015168884.1:356-8132 GCF_001447785.1 Gekko japonicus
TTGTTCCGAACCCTTCACATCCGACGGAAAGCCTATGGCACGCCTTAGACGTACCGAGAGCGTTAAAATACTACATCTCCAGAACAGCTGAGCTTAGACACACAGACTCTATGTTCATTAACATTTCTCCACCTCATACGGGGAAGAAAATGTCTAACTTGGCCATAAGCTCCACCATCAGGACGTGCATAGCCGAGGCATACAAGAGCCTACACATCAAGGTTCCTGATGGCATCACGGCCCAGTCCTTGCGTAGTGCGGCTGCCTCAGCAGCTTTTGCTAATAGGGCTTCTGTGGAAGAAGTTTGCAAAGCGGCAACCTGGACGTCCCTGTCTACTTTTATCAGACACTACAAGATCAATGTCTATGATTCTGCAGATGCAGCCTTTGGACTGCAGTCGGTCCTGTCAGCGGAGGACGACCCCCCACCCTATATTTAGGGGACACTGCTCTGGGAGGTCCCATACAAGATGGCTTCCACCTCAGAGGGAGAACGACTATTGGTTACTCACCGTGAGGTCTGGAGGACTTCTTGGCCCTCCCAGGGTCGTCACTCTTCCATGGGTCACCGACTGCATTTGGCCTGTCACAACATACAGAGAGAGTGAGATCAACTTACCTGAAGGTGTTTTCAGAGAGGAACTGCATTCGACTTGCCTTTGCAGTAGCCTTGTTTGCATTTACTGGTTAGAAGGAGGTCCCTTCTCTTACCTCTTTCCTCTCGCCTTTTACTTGTCCTGCTACTTCTTGTTAAGATTAATGTTATGCTGTTGTTTTTTGAGTTCTTCCTGTATCATAGTTCTCTACTACACTGCTTTTGGGAGCACCAAAACTGAGCCAGGGGTGACTCCCACCACAGGAAACAGGAAGAAATTGAACTTAGTCCTGCCTCCCTGAAGATGGATGGGAATCACCCATACAAGATGTCCTCCAGACCTCAGAGGAGAAGGACCCTTCACGGTGAGTAACCAATGGTCGTTCTTTCCCCCCGTCCTCTGGTCTTCCCAGCTGAACCCTTAGGAATTCTTGAGCTTTCAGAACAGAGTCAATCTTTTCTTTTTTATCTTTGATCTTGAAAGTGACGACTTCTGGAAATAGCCATTTATATCCAATTGAGTTTGTCTGAAGAAAAAGCACGAGCTCTTTGTACTTCCCTCTCCGTTGTCTTACTTCAAATGGAATATCCTTTAGCGTTCTGATGGTATTTCCCCCCACTTTCAGGGGTATTCCAGCGACCGCTTTCAGGATTGCATCCCTCACATGCCTCTTCGAGAATCTTACGACAATTTCCCCAGGCAAATTATTTTTCTTTATATAGCCTGAATATTATCTGTAAACCACATCCATATTGCTCAGCCTTTTCCCCGTTCAGTGGGGTGGGGTGGGGAGCTATCTTTTTTCTTTTAAAACACTTTAAAACTGACTCACGTTCATAGTTGGTCTTTCAACCTCGCTTTCAGCTTAGTTTCTGATGCTCGATCTCCTGCGCTTGCCCTGGTCAGCGTCACTTAAGTCCATTCGGTCTCACAGCACGTAGGACCGTCAGAACAAAGAGGTGCCTCAATTCTCCGACATTCCGCTGTTGAAGAGGCCACCTCTTTGAAGTTCTATGGCCAGGGTCCCTTTGCCAGCCCCCTGGGGGGGTTAGTGAGGCTGTGCACCCCCTCCTTTGGCTGGAGCACAGCTTCACCCCTGGGAGGTCCGGGAGGTGAGTCTGCTAGCGCGCCGCCATAAACCGGAAGTCCAATTTAAAATGTTCTTAATGGAGTTTATCAATGGTGTATAATTGTACTCACATAGATTAGTCAAGTCTAATGGGATCTGAACACCTAGATGTCTCCATGTCCTCAAAACCCATCTGAATGGAAATTTGCATGAGATTTCCTGCCTTTCTGCCGTGAAAAGGTATATTGGAAATAATTCCATTTTGGAATAATTAATTGTAAAATCAGAAATTTCATGAAAGTCATTAAGAGTTCTTTCTATATGATTCAAATGGGTTAATAAAATATATCACTGTATCATCAGCAAAGAGACTAATTTTGTGCATCTCAGGGTTTATTTTTATGCCTTGAATAAGGGGATTATTACAGATAGCAAATGCCAATGGCTCCAGAGATATTGCTAACAGGATAGGTGAAAGAGGACACCCTTGACGAGTGCCTCTTGAAATATTTACCTCATTTGATCTATATCTATTCATGCAGTGCAGTAATGGATCGTAAAAAATTTGGGCCAAATTCCATGTGAGATAATACTGATTTTAAATAATTTAAATAATTTATTTCTAATTTATTGAAGGCCTTCTCATCATCAAGAGCCAAGATGGCTGAATTTGTTTTATTTTATTTACAATAATGCACAATATTCAAGGTTCTCCGTATATTATCCAGCAAAGTACGACCCTGTATGAAGCCCGTCCGATTGGGATGTATATAAATGGGCATGATTTTATTTAGACGAAGAACCGTAATGGTGTGGGGGGGAATTAAATCATGATTAAGGATTGAGATTGGACGATAGGAATCAGGCTTTGATTTATCTTTTCCTTCTTTAGGTAATACAATTATTCTAGCCTCTTTCCAAGTATTGGACATCTTTCCTGTTGCTAATAAATGATTGCAAATAAGGGTAAAATGTTCTAAAATTAAAGCTTTAATTTTTTTATAAAATTCTATGGGAAAGCCATCTTGTTCTTAATTCTAGCCATTGCTTCTGTTTTTTATAAAACTCTATGGGAAAGCCATCTTGTTCTTAATTCTAGCCATTGCTTCTGTAACTTCAGTAGTTGATACAGGTTGATCCAAATAAGCCTGATGTTCCTTTGAAAGTTTTACATCAAAACCAATAGACCTGATATATTTTTGAATATTCCCCACTCCTTTGTTTGGTCAATATTTGATTTATACAAGTTTTGATAAAAATTAAAAAAGATATTGGTTATGTTTTTTGTGGTAGATATCAATTCTCCTTTGGGACTTTTAAGAGTGTAAATTTGAGAAGCAGTATGCTGTTGCTGTACTTTATGTTTCAACCATTGAAACGATTTAGGGCTTTTAGTAACATATCTTTGTTTTAGGAACATCAATTTTTTTTTTGCACTGCAGAAATTTCTATTACCTCCAATTTCTTTCTTTCTAAAACTAATTTTCTTAAATATTTTCCCCCTATACGTCATATGTTTTTTTCAAGAATTGAGATGTTGTCTTTTAATTCCTCTATTAATTAATTTATTTATTTATTTTATAGGATGCCACTAATTAGATTAACTTCCCTCTCATCACTGCTTTAAATGCATTGAATACCATTTCTTTTGATGCTTCTCCATTGGAATTAATTTTCAAATATTCTTCTATATCCCTTGCTATTATTAAATGGATTCCTTTTGTAACAACATCTTATTTATTGTCCACTTTGAGCCCTTATTGTCCTGTTCTGTATATATCATCCTACATACTACCCAAGAGTGATCTGAAAGTATGCGATTTCCTATGTCTGCTGATTTTATACTGTGCATTAAAGTTTTTGAAATAAGAATGAAATCAATTCTTGTATAAACATCATGTACTGATGAATAGTAACTAAATTTCCTTGAACCTGGGTTTAATGTTCTCCATACATCCCCCAAATTATAACTCTCCATCAACTCTATATGTCCTGTGGAAGCCTTGGAGTTCTTTTTGGCAGATAACCTTTTGTAAGTCATATCTAAATTATGATCTGCTATGAGGTTAAAATCCCCTCCCAGTATAACTTCTCCTTGTTTAAGGCTTCTAACTGATCCAGAGTTGCTTTCACAAATTCTAACTGATCTGTATTTGTGTCACGGTAGAGCCAGGGAGTCAGGCTGGGAGGGTGGGTCACAAGACAAGTCCGAGGGTCAGCCGGGAGAGCATTAAACAGCGTTAAACAAGTCCCAAAACTCCAGACACAGTCATAGTCAAACATTACCAGAGGTCAGAGTCCAGATAGCAAAGCCGAGAGCGTCATCAGATTCAAAGCTGGGAGTCAGGAGCCAGAGCAGAAGTCCAAAAACACAAGCCGAGTCCAAAAAGCCACAGAGTCAAACGAATCAAGGTGCAGAGCTTCTGGTTCTATGAACAAGGTTGCCAGCACAAATTGCTCATGGCCAGAGGACCTACTAAATAGTGCTCTGGCTCATTAACCCATTAGCACCTTTGTGCGAGGTCCTGGCTGCTGTTAAAACTCAGGGCTCAAGGATCTCCGCCCTCTTGATCGTGCTTCTTTTCGTCGGCTAGCCAGATCCTGACGTCTCCTATCCCTAAGCCGGCTTACAGGTGGGGGAGATGCAGGTGGTGAGCTGCTTATGGCCCGATCAATCCCAGGTGCAAACCGTCCTGTAGTTGGCTCAGATTGCTGTGTATCCTCCTCTGTACTCACAGTAAGTGCAGATCCTGATGCTTCTTCAGCTCTTAAAGGCACAGAATCCTCCCCTCTTAGGCTGTCAGGAGCTGGATCTGTGGCTGAGTCAAGGGCAGTCATGACAATTTGGAGCATACACTGATGCTATGGTTACTGGTCTATCTTCTAATTTGCCTTTTATAAAATATATATCTACCCTTGGTTTCAGATTTTGTAGCTTCCCATTTAAATTGAGTGTTTTTTGAAAGCAGTATAGCTACCCCTCTTGCCTTTGAACTACTCAAGGATTTAAATAATTGTGTAAACCAAGATGATTTTAAATAGTTTCCATATGTGTTTTATAATGCGTTTCTTGCAAACACACAATATTAGGTTTTTCCTCTGCTACCCTGTTAGTTTCCTCAATTTAATAGGATTATTTAATCCTCTACAATTCCAGGTGAGTATTCTGTATTTGTCCATTCTTTATCCAAATAACTTGTCAACCCTATTATTAAAATATTAACCTTTAAAAACTTTTGTTGGAGTTGCAGCTCCAAACTTTATAACTTTAAATACACACACAACAAAATAATATCCAATGTAGCTTTTTAGCTATATAAGAATTTAAAGCAAATGCCTCTACATTTACTTATCAACTTTTTTTAGTCTCCGTTGCATCTCAGGCTTTCGGGCTTGGATCTTGGCGACATGATCTCTTCCTCCTCATCTGGGGTGATTTTCACTTTCAAGGCTTTTAATAGGGCTAGACCAGTTTTTAAGTCTGAGGCTTGATACAGGGTTCTTTCCCTGTATACTGTTATATTAGATGATGAACTCCACCTGAATTTTACTTTGGCATTGAACACTTTAGTAGAGAACAGTTTTAACAGTCTCCTTTTCTCCAGGACTTCAGTTGGCAGATCAAGCAGAACTATTATTTTTTTTACCATTAATCGTAAGTGCTTGAGATTGTCTTGTTTCTTTTAGTATTTGGTCTCTTGTTCTTGCATACAGAAATTGAACTAAAATGTCTCTGGGATGGTTTTGACGTGCTGCTGCTAATGGGCCTAGTTTTTGGGCCCGTGCTATTTCTGGTGTGTCACCCTCAAAATTTAATGATTTAGCCAGCCAGTCAGATAGAAAAGTTGCCAAGTCCGAATTACCTTCAATGCCCTCCTCCAAACCACATGGTTTAAAGTTAGATTGGTGCCATTTATTCTCCAAGAGAAGTATTTTTGTTTGCAGCAATTTTTCCATTGCGCATTTCTTTTACCTCCGTTTGCAAGGCTTCCGCCACCTCCAACGGCGATTCGGCTTCTTTAAAGGCATTCCCCAATCCCTCCGTGAGCTCGTTTAATTGATTTTGCACTAGTTGCAGGAGCTCTTTCATAGATGATTTAAAGTAGAGTTGAAGGTCCTCTCACAATTCCTGTTAGTCTTTTTTGCAGAACGGTGCTGTTTCGGCGCTCTCTGGAGTTGCCGCGCCCACCATTTTGGGAGTCACACAGGGGCCTTTTCTTTCGGGTTTTTTCCTTTTGGAAAGTAGGCTGTTACCTTTTGTGACGACTTCGGTGTGCTTTTGCCTCTTGTTCCTCCCGATTCTCCCATTACTTTAGTCTCCAATATATAGCGAAATTATGAGTTATGTAGCCTGGGGGGGGGAGAGATTCGATGTGGAGCGGCTCTGCTATGTGTCCACGATGTCGGTGTCACCGGTTCTGTTTGTCTTGTAAAGCCATTGCAAATAAACTTTTAACTGAGTTTTCAGGGGTTGAGCCTTAAAATGGATAAAATAATAAGCACAAGAATTTACCTACTGTAGTATTCTCATGATCTCAGAGGTCAGGTAGCCAATTCTTTTGTGCTTTTTAAAAGTTATATAGCTATCAAGATTGTATGTGGCCTTTATAATTGCCTAGTGGTCATTAATCCCAGCCAGCCCCCTCTTGATTTGCTGCAAGTAGTGCTTTGGATCTCATTTCTTTCAATTCAGAATTTGTTGTGCATAGGCTTTAACTAAGTTTCATTTTTTAGTGGTAGATGTATTAGGTCAGTTGTTTAACTGTTGTGTATTTTTCATCGTGTAAGCATTGTTATTATGTCCAGGCAAGTTTTGTTTGTTAATTTAAGAGACTAAAAGCATAGTGATTTCCTATGTGAACAAAGAGAAGGATGGAAGGCAGATTTCCACTAGGTGGATATGCTTGCATGTTTGACGAGGAGTAAAATGGTCATGTGAACGAGGCTGGGTTGACCTGACTAATGTATTTTAGTGTTTTTATCCTAATTTCCTCTCCTGCGGGGACCCAAAGTGGCTTACAAAAATACAGAACTATTTAAACAAATTTAAGTCAAGTACAATATAAGAACGAAATATAAAACATTCTATGCTAATGTCCACTGGCATAGCCTCTTAAGGCCAAGGCCACAGTCTAAAAGTGCTTTTGCACTTTATTGCACTTCAGCTTATGGCCGTGGCCCTGCGCAGGATTCAAATATCTGCAGTTGACAGAGAGAGAGACACTAAGCCTGGATTTTTATAATTTAATTGTCTTGGGTTATTGTGAAGATATTGTAGGAAACGTCCCTATTCCAGTGACTTTTGACTTTGACAAGCCTTTATTGGCATATGTATATGCATACAATAGGAGATCAGGTTAAATATAGATCAGAAAATACAAATCAATATAGGGTAAAATTGGAGCTACAGCACAGGAAAACAGCATAAAAACAGAAAACCCTAGTGGTATTTATCAGAACGTATAGCCATAGCACTAAGAAGAAACCTTGCTACTATTTCTGTTATTTCCGTATCTGGATTATCAAGTAAAAACAGAACCTTAAAATCATCAGGAATCTCTGGGAATTGAGCTAATATAGGGTACAAAAGATCCTGGTGGGGCACCAAATAAAAGGGACATTGAAGGAGAACATGGGGGACAGTTTCAACACAGTCCTTCATACAAGGACAGCACCTGCTGAAGTAGGGGATCCCCTGGAATCTGCCAGAGAGAAGAGCAGAAGGAAGAACATTAAATCTGGCCAGGGAGATGGCTCTGCACAAATTTGGAGCTATCTCCCTTATAAATAAAAGCCGAATGGTGGTGGCACTTCTCTAGAACATTCCACACGCTCCAAAATCAGTTCGCTCTCTGATCTGTCATTCAGAGGGTCTCCCTATCCACTGGCTGCTTTGCCTGAGTCCTGCCTCCAACATTCTAAACATTTTGCTGTTCCTCTCCCAACCCATAGCCAGTCAGAACACAGAGGTTATTTGCATATGCAGCCTCATTGGCCTTTACCTCGGAACACAGAGGTCGTTTGCATATGCGACTTGATTGGCTTTTGCCTCTAACATTCTAAACAGTTTGCTCTTCTGAGGTAAAATGTGTCCAATCTTCAGGTGAGGGC
>NW_015168884.1:8617-12412 GCF_001447785.1 Gekko japonicus
TCAGGCTCAGAAAGCAAGGATAGAGATTCTAAGGGTAAGTTCAAGGAGCATACTTTGGTTTCAGTGTGAGATAGCCAGCTAGAATTGACAGATTCAGAAAGTAATTGATACAGATAACTACAAGGGTCAGAGTTGAAATGGAGTCGCAGCCAAAATTTAATGGTGTAGATCCATGCCTTAGTAGCCATCAAATTCTGTCCACACTCCAAACATAAAGCAGCACAGGAAAACAGCATAAAAACAGAAAACCCTAGTGGTTATTTATCAGAACGTATAGCCATAGCACTAAGAAGAAACCTTGCTACTATTTCTGTTATTTCCGTATCTGGATTATCAAGTAAAAACAGAACCTTAAAATCATCAGGAATCTCTGGGAATTGAGCTAATATAGGGTACAAAAGAACCTGGTGGGGCACCAAATAAAAGGGACATTGAAGGAGAACATGTAGACTGGACACGTTCCACTGAAGTGTCAGTTGCATCTATCCAGAGGGGTACTCCATACAATGATTGAGCTCCAGTTTTAGCATTAAAAGCTTTGAGTGCAGCTGGCACATATTGGTTTCCACAGTCAGAAAAGTAAAAATGAGAGGATGTGAGGGCGATCTGGCTGCGACATCTGTCACCCCATTGATCGCCAGGGTTGATTCGGCTGATCTGGTTGGCTAGGCGGGTGTCCCCTACCTCCCTCACCGCTCCATGTGCGTCCCTCCCGAAGCTGCGCGCTCGGTGGAAGAGGACGACCATCCCAGATAGAAGGAGTGTACCGTTCTTCGGTCAAGCGTATACGATAGCTGCGCTCCCCTGCTAGAACCTCCAAACAAGCTCAAGGTCCATTTGTAGGAGAACGTAGGGTAGTCAAGCTTCCAAGACTCCAGACACATCCCCCCCCAAAAAAAGTAAAAATGAGAGATTGCTGCAGCACTGACTTTAGCGATATTAATAATCATTCTGCGGTGATGGGTCCAGGTGGCTCTAGAATGAAAGTGGATGCCCAAGTATTTGAAGTGCCTGACCTGTTCAAATTTATTGCCATTAATATTCCAGTTATATAATTTCCTGGAATAGGGATAGACCAATATCTTTGATTTTTCATAGTTCAGCTAATTAATCACACAATATTCGTGGCAATCATTTAATAAGCGGTTTAATCCAACACGGGATATAGACAAAAGAAGCGTGTCGTCCACGTATAACAGCAAGGGAATAAGAGCTGAGCCGAGTTAGGGCTATGGCCATCAACTAGTGACAGAAAAGGGGCAAAATCATTAAGAAAAAGATTAAACAAGTGGGGGGCTAGAATGCACCGCTGCTTAACCCCCCTCCCAATAGGGATTTGAGGGGACTATTCCAGTGTTAATATATTTGTTAATATATTTAATAATTTGTTAATAATTTGTTAATATATTCCAGTGTTAATATATTTGTTTGGATTGTTTTAAACTGGTTTTATCTATGTTTACAATTGTCTATTTATATTTTATCTTTTGAAAGCCACCCTCAGTCTGCCTCGGCGGGGAAGGCGGGGTATAGATCCAACCAGGGGTCATTTCGTAGAAAAAGAGGTGCAGGAGCTCATTAGCACAACTCATTAGCATAACTTATTTGTATATGCCACACCCCCTGACATCACCGGGAGTGTGTCAGAAGGCAACACCCACCAGGACTGTTTTGGATTGCTAGCTATTGGGGGAGGGGGAACGTGCAGATCTGTCCTCGCAGAGGAGGGAGAGCTTGTACCTAAATAAAACCTGGTCTTAAAGGTGCCACTGGACTGTTTTGGACTGGCGGGGGGGGGGGCTCTGCGGCTTACGTGGCAGCTGCTTGCTCTGACTGAGGGCTGCTGGGAGCAGGGGGTGGGGCTTGTTGCATGTGCCCACCCCCTGGGCTCTTTACTGCCGGAGCTCCGCTCCTGTGCCCTCCTGCAGGAAATGACCGACCCCTGGATCCAACTAATAAATAATAAATTCAATGAATAAATAATAAATTCAACAAATAAATAATAATAAATAAATACTTAAATAATGAATAGTCAGCATTTATATAGCACTTTCCCCACCAAGATAAGTTGTTGTTTTGGGTGATAGTTGCACTTAATTCAGATTCGTTAGAAGTAAGTCCTAGTGCAGGGGTGTCAAACATGCAGCCTGGGGGCCGGATGAGGCTTCTATCAGGCCTGCAGTGGAACTAGCTGTCTTCTACTTCTTCTTCCAGTTCCGCTGCTGCTGCTGCTGCTGCATCATCGTAGGTTTGCAGCTTACTGATACACACCTGAACAGCATACTCAAGAATAGCACAGATATTTTGATGCAGTAATTCAGAGCAAGAGGTGTCAGTTATTAGATACTGTTAAAGAAATAAAATATTGGAAGGAGTGCTAATGTTTTAAGAATGTTTTTATTTTAAGTTTAAAAAAACCCTTTGTGTTCGTGTCCTTTATAAAGTTTATATCTCCGCTATCTGGCATTACATTTTATGATACACATGGCCGGCCCAGTAAGGTGTCATTTATGTCAGATCCGGCCCTCATAACAAATGAGTTCGACACCCTGTCCTAGTGATATCATAGGAAGCCAAATTTCATAAAAGTTATGAGAATAACAGTTTCTCATTTCATTGGGAATGGCAAAAGTTGTTTCAAAATGACTTTTATACATCGGGAACCTTCTGTTTGAATCTGTATTGACATGGCATTTACCACAACAGGGAGAATTTTCAGAGGAATACCTTGATGTGATTAATGCCAGACTATGGAAGGATTCACATAAAAGGACATGAAAGCCATATTAATACAGCACTCAGTCTTAAATCCCACTGAAATGAATGGGATTTGCACACTTAAGGCCATACAGCCAAGTTTATTCTAAGATGAGCACCAGTGATTGCAGTAGGTCTTATTCAGAAACAAGGTTATATAGCATAGCAGTCAGCCCCCTTACTTTCAGTGAAATTAAGGTTTGTCGTTTTCTCTGAATTGTGCTTTTTAAAAATGAAAAGGTAACACATAGACATTTGCAGTTAAATAAGTGTGGTGTAAAATGAAAGTCAAGGCTGACAGTACACTAGTTCTTTTTTTTTTTTTGGTAAACAAATTTTTATTTTCTCAGGAATACAACATATAAAATTAAATCATTTCATTCTATCAATTGTCTACCCCATTCCCAATCCCTCCCCTCCCTCCGATGGCTTCCCGCAATGCTTCCACCCCTGCTCCAAATTACTTCGTATCATCAACTATATCAATTTCTTGTCATTACAATCTAAAGATAACATCATTTGACTTAATATTGATCTAAACATATTGTTGGGCTCCCAAGCATCGAGAATAAATCCACGTTTTAAACAGCAAGATTTTATTTCAAAGCATTGGAAAGATACTCAAACACGTTCTTTGTTAGAACTGACTACAAACGGTTAGGGCAAGCATAATAAAGGGATTTGAAACAGGTACAGAACCAATGGGTCACTTTCCCGCTGGCGGGTGAACGAAAACGGTTTCGCGCTCATTCCCTGAGAACCAGGCTATCTCCAGACATAACACAGGTGCAGTTCCCAGGCTCTAAAAGCAACAAGCTGGCAGTGAAGCGAACTCCCCCAATACATCCTCCAGTTGTTTGGCTTAGGCATTACAGCAGAATAAAATACTGGCGAACAGGCAGGGGGGGGTGAGCAACTGTACAAAGATACAAGTAACACAGAACACCATGGCAGCTTGCTGACACATATTAAGTTTTGTTTCACATCCCAGTTCTTTTCCAGATATATTTTAAAGTCACTCCATTCTTGAAAAAACAC
>NW_015168884.1:15513-15656 GCF_001447785.1 Gekko japonicus
CCTGGAGATTGGCAACAGTGGTTCCCCAGGAGGAAATGGCTGCTTTGGAGGGTGGAGTCTATGGCATTGTACCTCCCTGAGGCCCCACCCCTTCTCAAACCCCACCCTCTCCAAGCTCCACCCCTCAAATCTCCAGGAATTTC
>NW_015168884.1:15729-18495 GCF_001447785.1 Gekko japonicus
CGGTTCCAACCGGTGTACTTACCGGCGTTCAGACGGCGAACATCTGCCTCCTGTCCCTAACCGTTGTAAATCCCTTTAAACCATTGCACTCTGCCACTAGGTCCCCAAGTGGTGGTATACTGAGTGTAACGGTTGCTTTCGATGTACCCCTCCGTCTGATCGCTCTCCACCGGTGTCTAGCCATTTCCGTCGGAAGCCTGAGGCTTCAGTTTCCCCCCCGCCATTTTTTTAAAAAAAACTGAGCGATATGCGCTTGGGCAAAGCTTCGCCCTGAGCGGTTGTTAAAAAAAACAAAAAAAACCCCTTACCTTAACTATCCGGAGGAGTCCGGGACTTCAGGGAGGCCAGTTTGGTCTTTAAACTTTAAAGGTAAGTCCTTACCTTTAAAGTTTAAATGTAGCGTGGGGTGTTTTGAGCATGCGCAAAGATCGCCATTATGTGAATGGCTGCCTATGAGCATGATGAACAGGAGCAAGCAGCCAGGGCTAGTGAAGTAATGCCAGTCAGGAGGCATGAAGTCACCCTGAGTGCTGGCAGGCCTATGGTTGCCAACAAAGACAGATTGATGCAAAGGAGGATGGGAAAGTCTTCATATGGTTCCCCAGGAGGAAATGGGTGGTTTGGAGGGTGGTTTGGATGCAAAGGAGGATGGGAAAGTCTTCATATCTCTATTTTGCCTGAAATTGGTTTTGATGCCAGCAGAGTGAGAAAATGCCAGAGGCTCTGGGGGGGTGCTCCATGGTAAATACACTAAACAATTCCTAAAGATTTTCCAAAACACTACTCTGTCGGTAAATGTCTGAACGCACCCACAGCGTCCTCTGCCAGAATGCAACACACATCCCCAACACTTTGAATTAGCACAAGAGCTGTCACCTGGAGATTGGCAACAGCTTGTTTGGAGGGTGGAGTATATTGCGTACCTTTCAGAGGTCCCACTCTTCCTCCTCAGACCCCACCCTCAGCAGGCTTTATCCCTAAAATATCCTGGAAGTTTCCAGCCTGGAGTTGGCAACCCTATGTCCTTTCCAGGCAACCATCAGCCTACCTTTATCTGCCTGTCTGTCTTCAGGTTTACATCTCCCCCCCAGCCTCTGCCTAGGGAAAGGGCAGTCTTTCCCTGCAGTGGAAACCAAAGCAGCTGACATAATTCTCCTCTCCCTTGTATGATTCGCACAACTACCCTATGAGGTACGTTAAGGTTGAAAGTGTGTGAATGGTCCATAATCCCCCAGGCAGCTTTTATAGCATGAACCTGGAACCTGCATACCATCCTCTGAAGCGGTCTTAGGTACATATCTGTGTCAGAAACGGGGTGACTGCTGGCACTGTTTCCTATCATTTTTTACCTTATGGTATTCTGTTTGTGGTATGATCTGTCTTTTTTGTTGTGTGGCATGATTGTGTTATTGGGTTTGTTTCTTTTGAAGGGGAAGTGATCTGTTGTGAGTGAGGACATATTTTACCTCAGAATACACCAGGTCCCATATGCAGCTGACAGTTCCAATTGTCTTGCGGGAGGGGGGGGGGAGTTTGAGGTGCGGAATGGAGTGAAGTCCAATCAGCTTCCATATGCAAATGACCTTGAAATGCTGGCCCAATCAGAGAAGAGTGGCCTAGGCTGCAGTGGGTGGGAGAGAACTCAGGCTGGCAGCGGCCACTGACTTGCCTCCCCCTCCACACGCACCAGGAACACCCATACCCGAAGACACAGGCACAGGCAGCTCAGCCGCCGCTCTGTCTTGGGGTTTCCTGTGCAACTCCATCCCCTTACATTGGTCCCCTTGTGTCTACCGGCAACTCTTTGGGGCTTCTTCCCCTCTCTGTGTGGATAGTTATTTCTGCAGAAGGGGACCGCATGGGGTAAAAAAGAGATTATCCTGCACACGTCAGTTACTTCCCAGGGGTGCAGAAAAATCTAAAAACTTTAAAATATAGAAGGGGGGAGTTAAAAAAACAACAAAAAGTAAAACAGAGTTCACTGCGGCTGCGTAGAGAACGGACTTACCAGGTTAGAGGGGGAGGAGCCTTCTCTCCCTTCCCTCTCTCTCCTGTTCTGATAGCATTGAGTCCTCCCCATGGCCACGCCCCTTCCACCGAATGTTCAAGCGTTCAGCAGACAACGTTGGGATTTAAAGCAAATTGCAGCAGCTCTCAGCTCTCTTCATTGGGGAACTCCTTCCACATTGCAAGAAGGAAGTGCACATACACCCCACCCCCGGGGAAACTGGAGCAGGCGAGAGAAGTTCCCAGTGCCTCTGCTCTTCCTCTTCCCCCACCTTCTCCCAGCTAATTAAGTTTTAGGTTTACTGATAGAAGGGGGGGAAACAGAGTGGTCAGGGTGGAAAACCTTTTTTTTCTTTGGAGAATGCAAGAGTGTGAATGTGTGCCAAACTTTCTTCTCAGATACTAGATGCTAGAGCCAGCAAGCTTTTCCATCACCCTTTGCAAAGAAGTCTGGAGCAGAAGGATTTTGCCCAGAGGTGGGTCAGCCTGGCCAGTTCTTTCCCTGCATTGGAATGCCAATAGAGTGGGAATGGCAGAGGCTTCAAATGTAGCTCCCCCCCCCCCCAGGGACGCTGCTCTTTGATGCCTCGTCCTGACCAAAGTGGTATTGCTAAATCAGCTGTAATGTTGAGTTACAGTAGTTTAGTCATGGGAATGCTATTAAAACTGCAGAGCTTTTTTTAAAAAAAAAAATTAGGAAAAATTTTTTAGCCTCAGATAAAAATGAAAGAAAGAGAGGGGTGGCGATAATTGTCAAAG
>NW_015168885.1:0-10769 GCF_001447785.1 Gekko japonicus
CCTGGGGAAACAGCAACCAAAAAGCAAACCAAGCACTGAAGGGACGAAAATCAATGCAGAACGACAAAGAAAACCCAACAGACATGCACGGTGAAAGCGAGGGGAAACACCCGTGCACAATAGGCTTATCTCAAATCAGGGCCACACAGTCCTGTAAATTTTACTTTTTGAAGATGAACCTATGACTCTTTTGACTTACCGCATGTTACGTTCCCGCTGTGATAGATGAATTTATATCGGTTAGTTTTTGGCTTGCACTTCCCCTTCAGTGCTATGTAACAGCAGTCATGCACAAGGAAGCAACTGGGGGGGGGAGAGAAAGGAGAACACAGCCTGAAACAAATATAGGGACATAAAAGCCCTGCTAGATTGGACCAGTGGTCCATCTGAGACCCAGTGTGGTGTAGTGGTTAAGAGTGGCAGGTTCTAATCTGGAGAACTGGGTTTGATTCCCCGCTTTTCCACATGAAGCCTGCTGGTTGACCTTATGGGCCAGTCACAGTTCTCTCTGGACTCTCTCTGCCTCACCTTCCTCACAAGGTGTCTCTTGTGGGGGCAGGAAGGGAAAGGTGATCGTAAGCCACTTTGAGACTCCTTAGGGTAGAGAAAAATGGGGTATAATAAAACCAGCTCTTCTTCTTCCGTTCCAGCCACCTATTTCTCACTATGGCTGTCACAGACTAGGTCCTCTCCAAGGCCACAGTCTGGTTTCAAAAGAACAAGTAACACAAGCACGTTAACAAAGGTAGTTCTGCCACCAAGTCACTTTAAGAGTTCCCAACAGGTCTGAGGCAAAGTAACTCAAATCCCCAGGCTGACTATGGGACAAAAATCCAAGAACAAGTCTGCAGTCTCCACCACAGGCTTGAACAAAGACACACAATTGGTAGTAGTAAGACCTTGCAGTCTAAGACACAAGAATTAGGCTTTGAAGTTCGTGGAGTCAATAACCCAGTCCAAGTAAAAATATAAGTTTCTTTATTTAAGTAAATTGTGCAAAGTTATAAAGTTAAAAAATATGAAACTTTAGGAAGTGTAGGACAAAACAATAAATCTAGGCTTTTCCAGCATAGCTAAATACTTACAAGCAATATACAAGCAGTTTACCCGCTTCAGGTTCAGAGGTGCAAAGAGTCCTGAGACACAGAGTGCAATTCCCATCAGGATGGTACCCCAAGTATTCAAGGCATAGTGAGGGTTGCTTCAGAGTATTGACCAGGCATGGCCAGAATACCCGAACAATCCCCCCTTGGTCACTAAGAACCAAGGTTCTTATGGAAAAAAGGCTATGAATGATTCAGGCCTGTTAACCATTCACAGTTTTGCAAAGTGATGTCAGCCTTGCTGTAACTAAGGTGACCAAAGCTATCCCATAATACTTGTTTTTGAGCTCTAGGGAAACGAAACCTAAAATTCTGAAGATGGTCTCATTCCCCCCCACACACAGGTGCACTCACTTGGGAATGGGTTAATTAATGAATGACCCCACAGGCTGGCACAGCTAAGTACTAGCAGCTGGGAGTCAAGGACATAACTCTCCTTCTTATCAGGGTTGTCCCCTGTCTCCAAGGAGACTCTCAGGCACCTCATTAGATTTACACCAGCCCATTCTAACAAGCATTCCATGGCCTAAACAGGCCTAGAAGCCTCTGACCAAAGTTTGGTCAAGTAACCTCAGCAAGCAAACAGAAAATGGTGTCTGATTTGCATTACAATGGCAGACCAGATGCCTCAGGATCCACTCCAAGCAGCCTGTCAAAGCCTTTGAGCCTGAGGGACCACAGGCTAGTCAAAAGCGGGCCACCTTCAGGGTGGCCCGGAGCAGTCTGTGACGCACAAATACATTCCATACGTGTGCCACAGTTGTTATCTGAAGGAAGAAAGGCATTTCCCTAAGTTAAAAAGACCAGTTCCTGTGAGTTCAGTGCACTGACCTGGATGGCCCAGGATGGCCCAATTGGGGGTGGGGGGGGAGAGACCTGAGCGCCAGGGATGGACGGTCTGGTTTTGTAACTTTCTAGCATGTTGTCCCAGATCTTGGAAGCTAAGCAGAGTCAGCCGTAATTAGTACTTGGATGGGAGACAACCTAGAAAGTCCAGGGCTGCTATGCAGAGGCAGGCAATGGCAGACCACCTCTGAGCGCCTCTTGCCCTAAAGCCCCTCTGGGGTGGCCATAAATCATCTGTGACTTGACAGCTCTTTCCACCACCACCACCACCACGACTTGAGCAGTGGGATCAAGCAGTACGACAGAAACAACATTTCACATGCAGCTTCCAGTATTCAACAAATGAGAAATCAGTGCATTTCTTGGACTTCGACAAGCCATTTGACTTTCCATTGCCAAACTTGCAGCCGCGAACCTTGTAGACTGTTCTTGGGGGTTCCCGGAAGTGACCAGATGCATTCTGGGTTATTTGTGAGACGCTGGTGTAATCAACTGATCTAGCCACTTCACTGACTGGTTAACTGGAGCTGAACTCCCCCAGAACAAATCCTTGTGGGAAAAGAATTGCTTTGCTATCGATTACCGATCAGTGGCATCCCGGGGTTCCCCTTGGCCACCCAGTCCACAGTAGCACCCATAAGAAGTATACTCTGGGAATGCGCTTTTTCCAGTTGCTGTTTTAATCATTTGTCCAAATTCCAGGAGGCTCCCTTGGGCCACAAGAACACCTGCAAAACAATTATGGAGGGAGTTAACTGGAGAATGTGTTAGAAAGGAAGGGGTTTTGTTTCATTTCCTATACTCATAAATTTGGTTCTCCATGGATGTTGAGGTTCCCTGTAAATAACCTCAATGGAGACTTTTAGCATACTTGAAATTTGGCCTCATGGCTTCCTGATCAGTGAGCAGAGAGGGCTTTTAAAAGATTTTGACAATCACAGGTAGAAAGGATTTTATAGACTTTGTGCTCACAGCAGAGTAATTTTTCAGCAACACAAAATAACTCTCATGTGGATCCCACCAGAGAAGGAAAAAGAACACAGAAATGCACCAGATTCCTAACAATTTTGTTCTTTCATGAATGCTATGAATTCAGTATTCAGATGGAATCACACTCACTTTGGGCACCTTGTGAGTACTTTGGGGACATTTCCCAGTTCTTGACTGAATATCCTCTGCCCCTGTAAAATGGCCCTATAATTTTTAAAATTAATTGCTTTTTAAAAGCCTGTATTTAAATCTTCCTCCTTTTGCATGAAGAGCAGAGAACACAGTGACATCAGCACCTGCAACTGGCTGTTCCACATATGTCCTGGCATAACTGTGTCCAATACAAATTGATCCGGGTCTGAAAAGGGGGGTTGGCTATTCCTTCTCCCTATCAGATGTTTATGGACCACTGTCAGGTTCTACCATCTATGGGCCAGTCAGCTTTGTTGGTACTTACTGCAGGCCAGAAGCACTATCACTCCCAAAAGGATCTTCATGTCCCTCCAATGAGGACCTGGAAGAAGGACAACATGAGGGAGGAACAGTGCCGAGACTGGATGAGTCAATATAAAATCCTTTGGATCTATCTATCTGTCTTTCTGTCTGTCTGTCTGTCTGTCTGTCCGTCATCTGTCGTCTGTCTATCTATCATTTATCATCTATCGATCATCTATCTATCTATCATCTGTCTGTCTGTCTATCTGTCTGTCTGTCTGTCTATCTATCATTTATCATCTATCTATCAATCTATCTATCATCTATCTATCATCTATCTATCAATCATCTATCTATCTATCATCTGTCTTTCTGTCTCTCTGTCCATCCATCCGTCCGTACACACACACACACACACACACACACACACACACACCCAAAAGTGTTTGACTCTGTACTTCAGTCGTTCTTCAATGAATAATTAACCAATTAACTTCTGACCAAACAACATGCAACAGTCATGAGTAGTTTCTCCCCTCCCCCCATTTCTGATTTGTTGTGGAGGTCTGAACAGAAAGTCCTGCGAGGCAAACCCGGGTCATGAGTTCAGGCTTCCCAGGTCAAAGTTCGAATTCCCACAGAGACACTCTCGCCTGTCTCGCCGGGAGAATTGGCAAGCAGGAAGCAAGGTTTGCTGAGTTTGCATGAGGCTGCTAAATTCCTCTTAGAACACAATGAAGTACAGAGACCATACGAGTTTTTGCAACATTCAAAGATTATCTTGCCTATGAGAAGAACATTCTGTGTTAGAAGCTTCTAAAGTAACATTTTTCACTGTGCCTTGTGTAAGCTGTTTGATGCTAATAAAATGCTGCGCAGCTGTCAGCTCGAGAGAATAGTTGGGACAGAGAGAGATGAACTGAGCTGTTCAGAGAGCTTGTACCTAGCTCTGTGTGTTGTGTCGTTCTTGCACCTTATCTAAAGTCAACAAGTGGCGCCCGAACAGGGACTGGAAATTTGGAAGACTCCATCTCATCAACTGTCTGGCAGAGACCTCAAAGTGCACTTCGTCGTGATTCCGCGACCCCACATTGGTGAGAGTACAGAGAGATAAGTATGGGTGAATCAATATCACTGCCACAGCAGACACATATAAAAAAGCTACAATTCCTTGCCCAGAAGGCTGGCAGGTCCGTGACTTCTGCGTCCCTTAAAGCCATAGCACCTGTTTCTTCGCTGGCTTCTCTGACATGCAGTATAGAAGGCTCCTCTGCCTTTTCTCAAGGGGCTCAATTGGTTTTACCTAAACCACCATCAGCTCTTGCTCTTTATCCAACTCTGCCTTCAGTTTCAACATTGCCATTGCCCTTAGAGGCATACCCTCTTCCAATTTCACAAAATCTGTCACTGACAGACCTGCCTGATCAGCAGCAGCATTTCTCTCTTCTGACCCCTCCACTCTCCACTTCAAGAACTATTCTGATAGATCATTTAAAGAATCAGACCTCTTCCTTAGAGGACATTAAAGAGAGCTCTGAAATATTGTCTGTGTGCCCAGTGCATCTCACTGGAGACCAAGATGAACCCAGTATAAACAAGGAGCATGGAGCCAAATCCTCCTCTGGGGGAGGCTCCGTCTTAACTACTCCCAGTGCCACCAAAGGTAGTGCTGGAATTGACTTGATTTTAAAACAGCCAGTAAATGTTAAATTCCCAGGAGAAGTTATAGTGGTACCTTCACCAGACTCTGATTACACTGAAATTCTTCAAGTTCAATTATGGACTAATGTTCCTCAGACCTTCCCAGAAGGTACTTCTCCTGCACAACGTATCTCTGCAGGAGGGAGTGCCAGGGAGCGAGGTGACGCTGGTTTTGGCTCTACAGACCCTCTGGTAGGATTAACTACTAGCATAACTACTCAGCCACCTAAACAAACATTCATTGTGCAAGGACGTCTTTTTTCAGGCATCATTGACACTGGAGCAGATGTGATTGTAATCAGTTTCTCTACATGGTCCCCAAGTGTCTGGGCGGTAGGAGATCAACAAGAAGCTCAAAAAGGCACTCACTTTCTTTCTTTTAAATTGCCAGAATCGTCTGTTTTTGTCTCTGTGAACACTCACTTTCTTTTCATGTTACTTTATGAGGACGTGATTTAATGAGCAAAACTTGGTGCCTCTTACAATTCTTGAAGAAGAGTGGCAACTGCTGTTTATTGCATCATATGAGAGCTGTTAAAGCTGTATTTAGCCTATGGGTGCTCTCCAATGAGGGACCCCTAATTCTAATTTTTGTTCCAAATGCTTATCAACTGTTTATTTCCTTATATCCCACAGACAGAGAAAAAATTGTTTTTACAGTTCCTGTGGAAAATTGCCAGCATCCTACTAAACGTTATCACTGGAAAGTTTTGCCTCAAGGCATGTTAAATTCACCAACCTTGTGTCAATTTTATGTCCACCAGGCCCTTCAGCCTTTTAGAGACAGACACTCCTCTGCACTCATTTCTCTACTGACTTAAGTTTTTATTATTATTATTATTATTATTATTATTATTCTTTCGTTATTGCAAAGCATCTTGCAGGTCTTATTACAGACTGTCAATTTTCTTTTAGGCCAACGCTGTATTAATCAGCTTCCAACTATTCATACTGGCCTTCAACTCTTACTTCTTTCCAACCCCAAAGGTGCCTACTAGCTGTTTAGCTGTAAGAGCCTGAACTTATTGTGGAATGGTTTTTGTTTCCCCCCCACACACTTTCTTTTTTCTTTTTCTCACTCTCATAGTGCTCTCTCTCAAGATGCCTGTGATCTCCTTAATATTGTTCTCTTTCTTACAATCTTCCTAAAGACTCCAGGTTTTCATTGTCGCAGTCTGTCTTCGGCGCTTATCCTGTTCCCAACCTCTAATAGCTGCCCCCACAGTTTTTTCTTTTTTTATTATTTAATATTTTATTTAGAAAGAATTGAAATACACATGTGAAAAGTCGCCACAGAAAACATTAAGTTGCAATGTACACAAAAGACAGTAACATATCAACTTTACTTTAAACCATAAAGTTTTGTCTTAGCCCCAAGTAATGTACTACATCAGACAATTTTACATAAGAAACAAGAAAAATAGCATACCAGATTCAACTGGAAACAATCAAAGTAGCAACAGATTTGGTTGCGATGTCTATGCTAGAAAAGTTCACATGGCCCAGAACTTTCTGAATGAATGGTGACCATTTCTTGATGAAAAAAAGTTTTCGGTGTTCTATTTCAGGATGATCCAGTTCCACCGAAATTTTTTCAAAAACAAAATAATCCCAAAATTTATTATACCATTCAGATATAGTTGGAATTGCTGCAGATTTCCATTTAGAGGCCAAAGTCGCTTTTGCTGCGGATAATAGAGTGATGGTGAGATCTTGAAGGTGTTTAGGGATATGTGGGCTCTGCCACAAATTTAATAACACAACAGTGGGTAAGAAGGGAGTTTGTAATGATGTAATGGTGTTACTTTCTTTGATAATTTTAGTCCAATAAAGTCTTATGGTAGGGCAGGACCACCATAAGTGAAAATAGGAGCCTACTAGTCCGCAACCCTTCCAACAAATAGGAGAAATTGAATTGGAAAGATGTGAGAGTTGGAGTGGGGTTTTATACCACCTGGCCAAGAGTTTATATGATTGCAATTGAATATTTAAACAAGAAGATGTTATTGCTGAAGAGCTCCAAATCTGGTCCCATTGATCAGGATTTAAGTTTTGAGCTAGGTCCTTATGCCAAGATTTTTGATATTTAACTAAAGGAGATTTTTTGAATTGTAATAATATTGAATATACTAGCGAGATTAGTCCTCTGGAAGGGACTGAGTCGTTATATAGTAGATGTTCAAAGTTAGTGAGTTTTAAACGCAATTTGGCATATTTTGAGGAATTAAGAAGGTGTCTAATCTGGAAATATTCGAACCACGGTATTGTTAGGCCAGATGAGCCCTCGAGGAGAGATTTAGGTTTGATTTGCCCTTGAAGTGTAATATCTATAAATCTTGTCAAGTTCAGATTCCTCCATGTTTTGAAGGAATCGTGGTGTTGTGCTGATTGGAACCAGGATTGGCCAGTGAAGTTTGTTAACAGTGATATAGGAGGAGCCAAAGATTTGTTATATTTATTCCATACCTTAAAAGTAGCAGGTATAAACAGATTATCCACCAGTTTAAAGTTGTTATGTTGTCTGTAGCTCCATAGGGCTTCGTGGAATGACCTTGTTGGGAGATAATTGTCTTCAATAGCTTTCCAGTCTGCATGGTATGTTCTACGGTATTGTTTAATTAAGTTGGTTAAAACAATTGAATCGTAGTAGAGCTGTATATTTGGTACCGCTAAACCTCCGGTTTGTTTTGTTCTGAATAATGTGTGAAGATTAATTCGTGGTTTTTTGTAATTCCAAATAAATTTATTGATCTCAGTTTGCCATTTTTTAAGCAGAGAATTCGGAACGATTATTGGAAGTGCTCTAAAAATAAAGATTAGTTTTGGGAAAATAAGAGCTTTAACAATTTTGATACGTTCTAAAAGATGAAAACATTGTTGAGACCACTTTTTCATTAAAGTAGAAATTTGGTTGGAGACGTTGAGGTGATTTAATTTTAGCAGTAGCATTAGCTCTAGAGGAATGTGTATCCCAAGATACTTAAAATAAGTGGTGACCCATTTATACTTAAAGCGGGAAAGGATGTAAGCTTTGGCTTCCTGTCATAAGTTGATGGGGTATAACAAAGTTTTTCCAGTATTAACTTTGAGGCCCGAGATTAAGCCAAAATTATGGAGATGGCGTTCGATGTGAGTAAGGGCCTCTTTAGGATTGGATATAAATAAAATTATGCCGTCCGCAAACATGTTAATTTTAATTTTTTTCTCATTTACAGGTAATCCTGTCCATTTGGAATCACTTCGAAGAAGATGGGCTAAGGGTTCAACTGCTAGGTTGAATAGAAGCGGGGAAAGGGGGCACCCCTGTCTGGTGCCCCTGGTCATAGGCTGTGGGGAAGAATTGATGCCATTTATGTGAAGCAAGAATGATGACGTGTTGTAAATAGATCGAATTACGTGTTGCCAAAATTCATATGATTCATTAGTTTCAATATATAGCTATGTTCAACTGAATCAAATGCCCGTTGGATGTCTATCGAGAGGGCGCATGACTCTGTGGTGGGATCCCATTTATAATGATGAATAACATTGATTGCTTTACGAATATTATCTGTCATGTCCCTTTGTGGGATAAACCCAGTTTGGTCGACATCAACGTAGGCCACTATAATTTGATTCAACTGCTTAGTGAGTATATTGGTAAATAGTTTATAATCATTGTTAACAATGATATAGGCCGGTAGGACCCCACCAATTCCGGGTCGCAATCTTTTTTGTGGATTAGAATTACCTTGGCTAAGTTCCAAGTTTTTTGTATAGGACCATAGTCTAGGGTTGAGTTAAAGAGGTTTAAGAGAGTAGAAGAGAGAGGGGGGGGGAAAGGTTCTGAAAAATTCTGAGGTGAAACCATCAACACCTGGGGATTTGTTCAATCTAATAGATTTAATAGCTTAAAGCAATTCAGGTTCGTCAATTGGATGATCTAGAAAGTCTTTATGTAGATTAGATAATATTTTAATGGAGTGATTTGATTTAAGAAAGGAATCAATAGAATACGATGATGGGTTAGTTGACGTATATATTTGTGAAAAATGATTCGTGAATTCTTGCGATATGGAGTGAGACGTTGTTATTAATTTCCCTAAGGAATTTCTTAAGCTTTTGATTCTAGAATCAGATTTCCTTTGTTTGACTCTCCAGGCCAAAAACTTAAGTGCCTGAGGGCTGTTGTTCCAGTAGTTTTGTTTAAGATATAAAAGCCTTTTAGAAATTGTATGAACTTCTAGGGCTTGCAATTTTTGCCTTTCTGCTACCAGCTGTTTGTAAATTTTTGGGTTACAAGTTTTTTTATGTTTGATTTCTAGGGAGTGGATAGAGTCTAGGAGTTTTTGTTTTAAGGCTGTGGTGTTTTTTCTGATTATGGCTGAAATGGATATAATTTTGCCTCGTATAAAGGCTTTATACGCGTCCCAGATCACATTAATTGGGGTGTCAGCTGTGGTATTAATTTTGAAAAATTCTTCCGAATCTTGGATGATTTGTGCGACTACAGCAGGGTTTTTTAATAAAAAATTGTCAAATGTCCAGGAAAAAGCCCTGTCCAATGTTGGTTTAAAATCTAGCTGGCAAAGAACGGCTGCATGATCTGACCAGCATTTGGGCTCTATGTTCACAGAAGTTAAAGAATTACAGATATCTTTAGAAACAATGATGTAGTCAATCCTAGAGTAAGAACGAAAGCGATTAGAATAAAAGGTGAAGTCTTTTTCTTGTGGATGTAGAAATCTCCAGGCGTCTATATAAGTATATTTTTGAAACAGTTTATTAAGACCTGTGAAAGCATGCTGAAATGACTGGTCTAATTTCGGTTTGACATTTTGCCTCTTTCTATCTAATTTATAGTTCATAATATAATTCAAGTTGGCTCCCATAAGCAGGGGGCCTTCTTGAAAGTTGGAAATTGAGTCAAATAGTTTGGCAACAAAACTGAGTTGGCCAGAATTTCGAGCGTAGGCCACAGCCAAGGTGATTTTTTGCCCGTTTAAAATCCCCTTAACAATAAGGAAACGACCTCTTGGGTCCTGAATCGAGTCAAGGACAGTAAAGGAATTGTACTTTGAAATTAAGATAAGCACACCTCGTGCTTTGGAAGAGCCGTGTGCTACGAATTTATGCTGAAAAAAAAGCTGATTTTAAAAGCAGGTTATTATCATTCTTTAAATGTGTTTCAGAGATAAACGCTAAGTCAGTTTTAAGAGATTTAAGGTAATCATGAATTCTTCTTGCTTTAATTATATTATTAATGCCATTACAATTTAAAGAGGTAACATTTAGTTTTTCAGCCATTGAAAGGCAAAGACGGAAGATTTATCCCATAAAATGACATTAAACGTAAGGTCAGGAAAAAGCGATACAAACCTAAGAACGATCGCAATAAACGGAGGTTAACATCTGATGGCATATGATACTTAAGGGTAAAACCGTGCGCAAGCCTCCACTTCTGAAGAAAGTGGGGAAAGGAGTTAGGTGATATTAAGATAATCAGCAATCTTACTGAATCACATTTAGTTAAAAGTAGTGTAGTACTATGAGGAACATTATGTCTGAAGTCTAAGACAAGTGCAACTAATACAACTGGGGGAACCCTAGGTAAACTTGAAACGTCATCCCTCCTCTCCCATGTTCCTCCCCCTGACGAAAATACAAATAAACAAAAACCCCGCTCCCACCCACCCTCCCTCCCCCAATCCCCCT
>NW_015168885.1:11026-17682 GCF_001447785.1 Gekko japonicus
CCCCAGAACGGCTAGCAAAGCGTGCAAACAGACCCCCTCCCCCCTCCCGCATACCCTCCCACCCTCCACCCCACAGTAACAACCATATCTAAACAAGTGCAGAGAAGAAGAAACAGAACTTGTAAATACAACATTGTGCACTGAGAACAATTAAAAACCCCTGGGTCTGGATAGGAGAGAACCGACAGTGCCCTACCGTCCAGACTGAGCCCTAAAGACTCCTCCTAAGGGATTCACTCACCACCCCCCGGGGGTAAAGAAACCAAGTTGTCCACAAACCCCCACCCCAACTTGATGAGCCTTGTTGCGTGGTTAAAGAGCCACACTACAAGAAGTCAAAACACAAATGATCCTAGACGTCCAAGGTCTGTCCTTTAAGGAAGTTCGTTGGAAGATCGAACGGGTATTTTGCTGCTTTTCAGGGGGGAAGTGGGTTCCCTTCCTCGTTTACGTAAGGTTTTTTCACATTCCATTGGCACCTGTAGGTGCACTGATTTCAGAACAGATCTTCCTCTTTCGAGGTCTTCGATGGTCCATGATTTGTTGCTGTGTCGAATTTGCATGGCTCCTGAAGTAAGCCACTTGTATCTGACGCCGGCTTCGATAAGCTGGGAAGCAATAGGTTTCAGTTTTTTCCGAAGTTGCAATGCTTCAGATGAGATGTCTGGAAAGACTTGTATTGGATTGCCTTTGAAGGTGAGTCCTCCTGAAGTGCGAGTGAAGTCGATGATCTTCCGTTTGGTGCGTAGGTCAGCAAGTTCCACGATGATATCTCTCGTTGGTCTTGTTGAGCGGGAAAATTTAGAGCCCAGTCTATAGGCCTTGATTATGAGCGGCGCCACATTATCTTCTAATTTCAGCGTCGTTGCAAGCCATGACGCTAAGAAAATTGGTAGTTCAGTTGATTCTTCCGCTTTTTCATCAAAGCCTCTTATTTTTAAATTTCGTTCCCGGAGTTTGGTTTCGAGGGATATAATTTTGTCACGGGCCCATTTTTCGTGAGCCTCGAGATTTCTGATACCATCTTGATTTGCCAGCCCCGTTTCCATAGCCGCATCTGCGGTTGAGGCGACTTCTTGGATAGTGAATTGAAGAGATTCTAATTGATCCGCTAGAGGTTTGATGATGTCTTGAAAGGAGGCAAATATATCTGCTCGGAAGGCTTTAAGGCTGGCATGGAACTCAGCGGTGGTCAATAGCTCCAGGCTGAGTGGGTTGATAGGCAACGTTCCGGCGGCCATTTTTTCCGTGAGTGAAAGGGCCCGCGGTTTGATGTGGGATGAAGATTCACCACTTAAAAAGGTTTTCAGGACTTTCGACGTCGTCTGAGGAGTTGTACGACTTTTCCCAACGTTCTTGCCCATTACAGAAATATTATTTGTTGAATTTGTGTTGGATAAGTTGCTAGTTGGGGGAGTTGGTCGAGGAGCTTGGCCTCTATGCGTCCGCTTCCATTCGAGCCGACACTCTGCCCCCCACAGTTTTTTCTAACAGAGGAGACAGCTATCATATATCAACAAGCTGAATCTGAGCTTGCTGCCATAATTTTGGCTTTTTAAGTTTTTGTTAAATCTTTTAATTTGATTGCTGACACTCAATATGTAGTAAGGTTAATTTCTTGTTTGCCTGAAACTTATATTGCTCCTCAAATAGATGCTACCTTTTTCCCCAGCTTCCTACAGTGCTCCAACCTCCAGCCCATATCTTAGGTTCTCTTCATTATTTCACATCTATAGGTAACTTACCCTTCAACTATTGTTTTTAAATTTAAATAATTATCAAAGCAAAGCAAACTGTCCTTTACATCCCAATATTTCTCTAAATATTCTTTAAGGTCTTTCCAGTCTGCAAAAAATTCTTCTGCCTCCAAGTTTTAAGTTTCCTTGTCATTTTGTCCATTTCAACCATAAAAAGTAATTTTTTTATCCATTCTCCAACTTCTAAAAACTTTATCCTGTTTCCAATACTGAGCATACGTTACTAAACTGCCTTTTGTGATCAGTTGGCAACCCCTTAAAGAGTTAGCTAAGCAAAAATGCATTTTCCACTTTTTTAATAAATGTTACTTACTCCTTGAAATATGTACTTTGGGCTACTCCTTTGCGTGGTGAAACAACTGTTCGTGTCATTTCTCATTGCATTGCTACTTTTGCAGCCTTGGGTCGTCTGGCCAGGCTGAAAACTGATAATGCCCCTGCTTACACTTCTCAAGCCTTTCAGCAATTTTGTACTCGCTGGGATATTGCTCTTTCACATGGCATACCCTATAACTCTACAGGACAAGCTGTAGTAGAGCGTGCCAATCGTTCTTTCAAGACTATATTAGAAAAACATTTAAAAGGGATGAAAGGTGGTCATGTCCCTAATCAGGCTTGGATCATGAAACAAGTACATTTGGTCTTGTTCACTTACAATCAATTACATTACTTTCAGCTCCCTGGATCTATCGCTTCATCAGCTTATGACCGGCACTTTTGCAGCCGGCTCCACAACTCCCTCAGCTTCTATCAGGCCCTGCCTGACCGCACTAACATGGGGACAACCCCATGCTAACAAGGGGGGCAAGGGTTTTTTGTTTCTGTCTTAACCTCTGCAGGTCCTTTGTGGGTCCCAGCCAAGTATGTTCACCTAGCTCATGGCATGTCGTGCAGTAGCCAAGGATCCCTTACCAGAGATGGCCAAGGTCAGCCTGCAAGAAGCGCAACGCCTGTTCCGGCCTCTTGTGAGCCAAGGCCTCCTAACTCACTGCAAAGCTACGCTGACATAGGGAGCCAACTTTTCCTTGCATCATGTACTGTATCGATGTGTACCTCTTTGAACACTTTGAACAAACTGCTATTCATCATGCCAATTATACCTGTGACAACTCTGGCTATTCCTCATGCCAATGAACTTTACGTGACAAACCACAACTGTAGCACCCTCCACCAGATGCCACGGAATGCCCTGTGGTCATGACTATCTGGGGGGTGGCTTGAAAAATGTATTCAATATCTTGTAATAATTGTTTTATGTCTCATTGTCATATTTTTCATATAATGTATATTTCAATCTTTGTGCTTGTTAATACAACTTCTGAAACTATTGTACTTTTTAACTTAGCACACAAACAAAAGGCACTTCAACTGTCACAAAATTCACAACTACTGAAACCTGTCATTCCCTTGATCTAGAAACATTTAATTTCACCTTGCAGACTCCAGCTCAGTACTTCTGGAGTGGTCTAGTTTGCCTGCAACAACTCTTGGACCAATTCCAATTATGGTTTGTTTCGCTTAATAGCTGTCACTTTATCATGCAGTACATCTTTTTATTCCAAAGATCCCTGGCTCTGATGACTGGTGGAACTGGGTTATGTGTTAACCTCCTCATGGTGTCATTTTTAATTGTGCCCATTGGGGGGGGGTGTTGCCTTCTTTAAGAGAACGTATGACATTTAACATTTGGGAACGTCTTGCTAATATTTCTAATGTTACTCATTTCTGTTTAACCAATTCTCTTTCAGCTGGTGAATTGCTGGGTACCTGTTTGATCCCAGTGTGTAAGCAACCTGCAAATATAACTATGTTTTATGGGTTTCCAAATGTTGCTGTGGGTTATAAAACCATGGCAAGATGGGGCCCAGTAAGCAAGATTTTACCTGCATCTGCAATCTCTCTTCATACTCCTTATATAGCTAGTGGTAATACTACTTGCGCCCGCATTGTTAACTGTACTAAACGCGCTCAGCGGTGTTCTAACATAGGCCCTGACATACTAAAATGTCCTCACATCACTAAAGTGTCTTTCAATTATGCCTATATCATTTTACCTACTGGTTGGTTTTTGTTTTTTTAAGATTTATTTATGTATTTTCCAACAAAAAAGAAAAAAACATAAAACAAAATACATTTCAGGTTATACATAGCATTTTTAGGAGTGACCTTTATACATTTTTTCCATCCACTTGTTTACTTTACACCACCTTTTCTTAAAAGCATTATCGTCTCTTCCTGCTAATATCAAATTTAGTCTGTCCATTTCCGCTATTTCAAATATTTTTTCCATTATTTCTTCTTTTTTAGGTATTGTATCTGATTTCCATTTTTTTGCTACGAGAATTCTGCTTATAGTGGGAATATATAAGATAATACATATATCATCTCTATTTGTTTTATCTGGAAGCATATTGAGCAAATAACTTTCAGGAGTGAGTTGCAGTTCTATTTCTGTAATCTCTTTTATCAATTTTTTGACCATTTTCCAAAACTTAATTATTTTTTCACACCTCCACCACCTACTGGTTGGTTTTTTACCTGTGGCAGCCATAAACTTTAATTATATTCCTGCCAATCTTAGTGCAATAACTTGTTGCCTCAGTCAGCTTGCTATTGTTCTGCCACAGACACAATCTCGCACTCAGCACTCTGTTTCTCTTCCTCCTGATTGTAATTCTAAAGTAAATCTGATGAGTAAAGCAGAATATGTTTTGTTAGCAGCTTCCCTTGTTGGGGTTCCTGGACTAGCATTAGGTAATGCCAGGACTCTAGCTGAACTCGCATGTTATGCTGTTAAAGCAATTAATGCAACTTCTAAGGCTATTGCACTCCTTAATTCTGAACAACAGGAACTACGAGGAGCTATCCTGGATAACAGAGCTGTCATTGATTTTTTACTTTTTAAACATCATTATGGTTGTTCTTCTTTTAAAAATATGTGTTGTTTTCAATTATTCAGCTCTCTTTGTCGCCCTCCAAAATGGGCCTACCCACTCAAGGTGGCTGTAGCCTGGTCTCATGCTGACTCAGAAGACGAATGGACTATGGGCCTGGGGGATGGCATTCCTCTCTTACCTGCACATTAATTAAAACAAAAAAGGGTGGCATGTGGAGGTCTGAACAGAAAGTCCTGTGAGGCAAACCCGGGTCATGAGTTCAGGCTTCCCAGGTCAAAGTTCAAATTCCCACAGAGACACTCTCGCCTGTCTCGCCAGGAGAATTGGCAAGCAGGAAACAAGGTTTGCTGAGTTTGCATGAGGCTGCTAAATTCCTCTTAGAACACAATGAAGTGCAGAGACCATACAAGCTTTTGCAACATTCAAAGATTATCTTGCCTATGAGAAGAACATTCTGTGTTAGAAGCTTCTAAAGTAACATTTTTCACTGTGCCTTGTGTAAGCTGTTTGATGCTAATAAAATGCTGCGCAGCTGTCAGCTTGAGAGATCAGTTGGGACAGAGAGAGATTAACTGAGCTGTTCAGAGAGCTTGTACCTAGCTCTGTGTGTTGTGTCGTTCTTGCACCTTATCTAAAGTCAACATCAGTCATTGTTCAATGAATAATTAACCAATTAACTTCTGACCAAACAACATGCAACAGTCATGAGTAGTTTCTCCCCTCCCCCCATTTCTGATTTGTTTTATGATAACATGGTTGCAATTTGTGCTTTATTTAAGAATATGAAATTTTAAATGTTTGATTTCTTGTATTGTGTTGTTATTAACCTTATTTTTTTATATAGGTGTGTTGTTGGGACTTCAGAAGAGAAGAAGGGTTGGATTTATACCCTGCCCTGTACACAGAGTCTCAGGGTGGTTTACAATCTCCTTCCCTTCCTCTCCCAACAACAGACACCCTGTGAGGTAGGTGGGGCTGAGAGAGCTCTCTCGAGAACTTGTTACTGACCCAATGTCACACCAGCAGCTGCATGTGGAGAAGTGGGGACTCAAACCCAGTTCTCCCAGATTAGAGTCTGTGCTCCTAACCACTGTACCAAACTGGCTCTCATATGAAAATTTTGCTTTTGGATCTTTACTGTTATTTTGTTGTAAGGTCCCCCCCTCAATATATACTTTTTTTAAATAACACGGCTCTTACTTGTATTTTTCCTTTACAGAGCAACAGTTTTTAGTGTGTGTGAAGAAGAGATTTTAAGCAGAAAAACATAAAATGAGTTTTTCCCGTTTACCTCACAGCTTCGGCGGCTGCATTAGGTAAAACTCTTTGTCTGTGTTCCTCTTTGTCTACAGATGCATGAAACACCAGCAGCCTTGAACCGGAGATGCTAAAGACTCAACTTTTGGATCTCTCACACAAAGCAGTTGAAAAATGGCCTTTCCACATAATCTGAGAAACCTTTTCTTTGCCGTATTCTTTTAAACATCCAATGGATGCTGGAGAACGATAATATTGATACTATATTTATTCTGTTCAGAGCATTTTTTAACCATGACTGGGTTACAGTGGACCAAACTGCACAGCTTCCCCTTGTGTAATTTTCCTGATCCAAAACAGCCCCAGAAGGCACAATTTGCCCTATTACAGCCCCCCAACAGGGCAAATGACATGCAGATATTGCCCTCCTGGACCTAGTGAATGCAGTCAATATGGTACTTACTTTCTCCAGCCTTGGACAGTTATGTAGAAGTTATGTTGAAACTTCTCCAACCCGTTCTTTTCTGGTCCCCTTAAAGAAAACAAATGACCCAATTCTTGTCTTTCTATGCCTATGTCCTAAGTTACAGTTTTGAAGAATGCGGAAGTTGCCACCTGCATTTCTGGACATTGTCTTTTGCAGTCCTCGTGACAGCCTTGTCCAGTGGGCTTGTGGAAGTATCCATCAGAGCGATACTGTCCCCAGATCACAATGTCACATTCAGTAACAGCCTTAAAGGGTACA
>NW_015168886.1:0-13958 GCF_001447785.1 Gekko japonicus
AATCTTGTGTTGTAAGCCCCCCTGAGCCCACTCATGGGATAGGGCGAGGTATACATACAACAACAACAAGAACGACAACAACAACAACAACAACAACAACCGACGACAACAACAACAACAACCGACGACAACAACAACAACCAACAACCGACGATGACAATAACAACAACCGACGACAACAACAACAACAACAGACGACGACAACAACAACAACCGACGACAACAACCGACGACAACAACCGACAACAAATGACAACAAACGACGACGACAAACGACAACGACGACGACAGATGATGACAAACGACGATGACAACCGATGACGACGACAAACGACGATGACAACCAATGACGACGACAAATGACGACGACAACAACGACAACAACGTCAACGACGACGTTTCCCTTCAGAAGTCAAAGTGGTTTAAAGAGCACCTAAGAAAGGGGTCCCTCACACTGATCCTTTGGTTTAAATAATTTCTTCTTATCTCCTAGGAGAAGAACAAGAACCAGAGCGACGGAGTTTTCCATAATGAAAACCTAAAGTCTGTTGTATCGAACTTATTCACCGCTGGCCTGGAGAGCACTTCGATGACCTTGCGTTGGGGCCTGTTGCTGATGATGAAGTACCCTGAAATCCAGAGTAAGTCCATGTCATTGGGTGGTACCCATTATTCTAAGATATCTGGTGAGAATGTCAAGAAATCTCAGGTTGCCCTTGGAAGTTACCTGGATGAGAGAGAACAGGAAGCACCAGTGAGTTATACTTCCTGTTTCCTCCCAGCTGGAATAATGCTGAAAGCAGAAGGGGTTGTGAACTGCTTGAACTTTTCATGTTTTCAGCCTCTGGGATTTCCACACCTCCCCCACTGAATTTACTTTCCATGCTGTGGTGCTGTTCAGCGGAAATAAAAGAGTGCATTGCTAAAGGACAGACTACCCTTTCTGCATTGATTTTATACATGTAATAATGTTTTCAGAACTGATTAATCCTATCAGTTTGGTGCAGTGGTTGGAGTATCAGACTAGGATATGGGGGAGCCAGGTTCGAATCCCCACTGTGCTACCAGCTTGCTGGGTGCCCTTGGGACAGTCACACGCTCTCATCCTTCCCTACCGCACAGGGTTATCATCAGGATAACATGGAGATGAGAATAGTGTTAGCTGCTTTTAGTCTCCAGTGGGGAGAAAAGCAGTAAATAGATGAGTTAAAGAAACAATAAATAAAATCCTGTTTAATTCTTTACACCTTCTTCCAGTTTGCTGTAAAGTCCTGGATACAGTTGCCCTCACAAACACTCTTGTATCAGCAAGATTTGTTTATTAGGAGGTAGAGAGGTTCCAAGCATAGACAGCTTGTGTCGGAACTGGGGCCCAGACGCCAGTTCCGCCAATATCCTGAAAGCAAGAAATTCCACAGATGCCAAGCAACCAATCAATGCTCCCATTCAGCCCTCCACACGTCTGCCCCTGCCCTTGTGATGGGCCCCCCACCTGCATGCCAATGGTTACATTATCTAGAAGCTCCCCAGACTCCAAGGTGACATAGAATGATGAGATAATATATTTCCCAAGGTGTTCTCAACACACTCGGGAGGCCCCTGTGTGAGAACTGTTACAAGCTGACACTAACCAAGCAAAGCAGATAGCCCAACACATCCACCACCACCACCCCCAGTTCCCAGCAGCGATGATAAACAGCAATAGGAAAGAGCAAGGTTGCGTGCAATACAGGAATTGTATAAGACTACATAAAAGTCCATAATACAACCAAAGGAATAATGACACAGAACATGAGTGTAGGAAATAGGAAATAATTGGCAAGCGAGGCCTGGGGTTGACACTGTAATCTTATACTGATTACATTGGTTTGCACTTAGTAACCTGCCTTGAGTCTCAGTTAAAAAGGCAGGCTAGTTTGGTGTAGTGGTTAAGTGTGCGGATTCTAATCTGGGAGAAACCAGGTTTGATTCCCCACTCCTCCACTCACAGCTGCTGGATGACCTTGGGCAAGCCATAGTTCTGGCACAACTGTTCTTGAAAAAGAGCAGTTTCTGTCAGAGCTCTCTCAGCCCCATGTCCCTCACAGGGTGTCTGTTGTGGGGAGGGGAAGGGAAAGGAGTTTGTAAGCCGCTCTGAGACTCCCTTGGGTAGTGAAGGGCAGGGTATAAATCCTATCTCTTCTTATTATTCGAAATAATATTGCTTGATTGATGATGGACACAAATAAAGATATGCTGACTATGACTAGAGTTTGACTCTTATTCAAGATAAAATGAGGATCACCTTTCTGTGGTTTAAAAATAGTAAAATCAAAGGTTACTTGGCTCATAAACATTTGCTTACAAGTTAAATGAGCCATACTAAAAATATTGTTAACATACATAGGCATACAAGTTATCAACTTCTCTACTGGTTGCTGCCATCTCTAAAATTGGCGTTAACAGTAGGTTTAGGGAAGGGAATGAACTGGCTCAGAAACCTTTGTTCGTGATGAATTTTGGGTGGTTCGTGGTTCGCAAACTGAAGTTTGTGGGCTGCATTCCAGCCACAAACTTCCACCAACTTTTAAAGCAGTTTGTAAAGGTTCACGGGGAGCAAAAAGCAGGGTTTAAACCCCTGCTTACTCCTCCCTGCAAAAGCCACCAAATGTTCCCTGTGAAAGCTGCCAAAATATAGGGAACAGCTGAGCCACGGGGCAGCCTGCTCCCACGGCTCAGCTGTTTAAAGGGGCTTTCTTGGGCAGCACTGGCTGTCCGACAAAGCCCCTTTAAACATCTATGCTGTGTGGAGCAAACTGCTTCATATGGCTCAGCTGTTCAGAAACAGCTGAGTCGTGGGCTGCCCCATGGTTCAGCTCTTTTTTGACATGAACTTCACGAGCCCAGTTCGGCTCATATGCAAGCTGACTGGAATCAAGTTGCTTCTGGCTTCTGGTAACCCTAAGAATTAATGGCCTCCAAAATGTTCTGTCATTGATAGTCTTTCTCAGGCCTTGCGAAACTGAAGGCTGCAGCAACCTGGATTGAGTCCATCCATCTCCTGTTGGGTCTTCCTCTTTTCCTGCTTCCTGCAACTTTCCCAAGCATTACTGGCTTCTCCAGGAGTCTTCTCATGATGTGACAAAAGTACAAGGGCCTCAGTTTCCTTATTTTAGCTTCTAGACAGAACTCAAGCTTGATTTGATCTAGAAACCACTTATGTGTCTTTTTTGGCAGTCCACGGTATCCCTAAAACTCTCTCCCTACATCACACTTCAAATGAATCAACTTTCTTCCTGCCCAACCTTTCTTATGTGTCCGACTTTCACATTCATACATAGTAACAGGGAATATAAAAGGTAAAGGTTCCCTTGCTCGAAAGCCAGTCGAGTCCGACTAGGGTTGCGGCGCTCATCTCCGTTTCAAAGCCGAAGAGCCAGCGCTGTCTGAAGACGTTTCCGTGGTCATGTGGCCAGCATGACTAAACACCAAGGCGCACAGAACGCTTTTACCTTCCCACTGAAGTGGTACCTATTTATCTACTTGCAATGTCTTGCTTTCGAACTGCTAGTTTGGCAGTAGCTGGAACTAGAGACGGGAGCTCACTCTGTCATGCGGCACCCGGGTCTCGAACTGCTGAACTACCGACCTACAGAAATACCGAACAGGGAATACCATAGTATAAAATTAAGATATTTTTTAATTTTCTCAGATAAGGTCCAAGAAGAAATGACAAAAGTGATTGGGTCTGCCCAGCCTCAGACTGAACACCGATCAAAACTGCCATATACAGATGCGGTAATCCATGAAATCCAGAGATTTGGTAATATTGTCCCTACGAATTTGCCACATGCCACCACCGCGGATGTCACTCTGAAAGGATATTTCATTCCAAAGGTGATCAGTGTTCACTAACCGCATAAACTTTTACACTCGTACATCATTTGACATCTATTCATTTGTTGTCTACTACGCTTTCCAAAGAGGCCGTTTTTCAGATGCTGAGGCACTTCAGAGCCAGTCAGATAAGTTATTTGTAATCCCCATTCATTTCAATGGGAGAGATCTAAACACAGAGCTGGTCCATCCATTAGGCACGCCCAGGCAATTGCTCAGGGCGTCAGAGATGGAGGGGCACCAAATAATCCCTGCTATCTGCTTGTCCACAACAAGCAGTAGACCTAGGCAGTGCCTCTGGCCCCAGTAGGCAGCCCACAGAAAGCTTGCTTCTTCCCCGTCCTTTCCTTTTTGGGGGGAGGGTGGGCAGGGCCTTTTTCCAGGGCTCTTTTTGCCTCCCAGTCCACAACTGTTGAGAGGTGTGGCACCACAGCAAGCCACAGTGTCACCCCCAGATACATCCCCAGTCAGGGCAGTGTCAGTGGGGAGTAGCTTCCCCATGGAGCAGGTGGGAAGAAGGGGTGGCATTTCCCCCACAATGCAGTGTGGGGAAGAGGGCAGGCAGCAGCCTAGTCATCAGCCAAGGGCACCCAAAATCCTTGGATTGGCTCAGTATAATTCAATATATCGAACAGCATGTTGACCATCTTCATTTTCTTCAATTACTCATTGCTTTGATTTCTCAGGGAACACACATCCTTCCATTACTGTATTCTGTGCTGTACGATGAATCTCAGTGGGAAAAGCCATTTCAGTTCTATCCAGAGCACTTCCTTGATGCCAAAGGAAAGTTTGTCAAGAGGGACGCCTTCTTGCCTTTCTCTGCAGGTAACTCCTTTGAGATTGATCACTGTGGGTTTAATTAATAGATCAGGTACCCAAGTCTGTTGACTTGGAAGAACATAATCCCAGCTGGCCCTTTATCACTTATTCTTTCAAGATTAGCGTTTTTCACCAATATTGTTCACCACTGTGTTGTGGTGTACTTCAGTCTTTTTTCCTAGTTACTTTTGAGTACTTCATGGTCAATTGCTTTGGCATTAATTTTTGGGGAAATGTTATAAAAATATTACAGATAACCAGTGTTCCCTCTAAGCTGAGTTAAGTGTGAGCTAGCTCACAGTTTTTAGCAGACGCCCGCCCTTGCCCTGCAGTTTCCGGAAACTAGTACCTCCAAGGTACTAGTTTTTTGCCACGCAGTTTCGGCTGGAAGCCTCGGTTGAGCCACGGGAGTGCTACGCTTCCCAGATGTGCTGGTGAGATCGCGCCCGGAAACTCCGGCTGTTTTCCGTCTCACTTGTGTGGCTTCTGTTACGTGTGACCGCAGCCTAATTTATGCAGTAGCACGCAAATCGCTCGCTTACAACTTTAATGCCAGTCGTGCACAAAGTAGAATTTTTGCTCACAGGACTCCACAGCTGAGAGGGAGCATTGCAAATAACCTCAATTAACAGGGCACCCTGTCTCTTCTGCATTGTCACAGGTCAGCGACTGTGTGCTGGTGAGACCCTTGCCAAAATGTAGCTCTTCCTCTTCTTTACAAGTCTCTTGCAGAGATTCACTTTCCAGCCAGCCCCTGGGACATCCAAAGAAGACCTGGACATGACCCCTGCAGTTGGCTTTACTACACCTCCTATGGCCTACGATTTGTGTGCTTTGCCACGTTATTAACATTGAACCTTGCTTAGCTCCCCGCTGTGAGCACCACCACCTTCCTTTTCTGCAGCTCCTTGCCAGCCAAGGACATTCCAGACTCGGTGGAACCAGTCTGTGGTCTTCTCACAAACTTCAGTGCCTCACACATGCCTCTCTTTGAAAGTTCCATAAGCAAGATCAGATACTTAATTTAGTTCCAGATTTTGCCTCTCAGTTCACAACTGTGAAATCCCCTCAGTACTTGAGTTGCTTGCTGCATAGAGAAAAGGCAATACTGCTTCTGTGTCTGGTGATTTCTTGTATTGACACATTACAAATCCCTTTGAATAACCAAGGCTGCGGTCAGACTAGAATTTTCATGGTATGGTCAAACACTGCAGTCTGAGGTGCCTTTACAGCATGCACAGCCCATGGTCAATTGTTCACAGTGTTGCAGTGAGTTATCCACACAGCACAGTTCAGGTTGTTTTTTAAAAAAGTTGTCCTGGTGTATCTGTTTATGTGCACGATGCGAGTGGGGGGGGGGACTCACCTGAAATGGATTGGATGGTTCAGACTTCTCATCCATTTTGTGCACACTCCTGTGCATTCAGACATTCGGTAATGTGGGGTGCATGTGTGGAGATCCATAAGCCCTGGACTTTTTCTGGTGGCTGTTTACTCCGCATCCAACTCATCATACGATTTTACTCGAAGGAGAGGAACATTTTGAGATTGCGAATATTTTGGATTGTAAACTAAAACGGGGGAAACGTTGGTACCTCATTGAGTGGGTGGATTTCGGTCCCCAGCACCGAGGACTATGTTAAGGGGGTGATCTCACGTATTTATAAAATGTTAATTGGGTCAGAGTACGAAAACCCTTACCATATCAAAAAGCTTGGCAACAGGATTGTTTGCAGTCCTTCACAGAGGAACAGTGGACAAGAATATGGTGTTCTAATACACTTTGATTGAAGTATGTAAATATCAGAGTACAATCAATAAAAGTTTTGACATACTGATTTTTGACACCAGCACGAGTACATCCCGTAAACTCCACTCATCAAGCCTCTTGTGGGGAGAAGTGTGGAGAAAGGGGTACTCTAATATATGTTCCCCAAACAGAAATCTAATTGGCATTTTATTGACAGCTGGAAAATCTGTAATAGCATCCTACTGGAAAACTGTTCATCCTCCAACCATCACACAGTTAGCACTGTAAACTGTGGGATTATTTTATAATGGAGAAGATAGCAGATCAAGTTTGATTGTCAGAGACTATGCAATATAACTCCAAATTTCTGGAACAATGGTTTCCGGTGTTAGAATACTTGATGTGCGATGATATATTAAAAGAAGTGGTGCCGTCAAAACAATATTATAGCATATTAGCACATTTTTCAACTGTCAATATCAGATTAATTATTTATGCAATGCTATTCTTTCCTTTGTTCAATTCTTGGTAATTGTAAATTCATAGGTAGAATGTAAAATATAAGTTTGTTGTATGTTGGCTAAAGTAAAATTAAAAAAAAATTAATTTTTTAAAAATATATACTGCCCCACTTAGATAATGGAGTCTAAATGCCACCCATCAAATCCACAAGGATACCAGGAGAGCCTTTTGATGGGGTTCTGTTTGATGAGTGTGAAGAAATGCATTTTTCCTTTGGAGGTTTGAAATGAGCAAAGCCTTCACTCTGAATTTTAAAAGATTTTCCCCCTTTGGGCAGCAAACACACTGGGGTGGGGGGGAGTTAGTCCGATTGTTTTCCAGTTTACCTTCATACAAAAGCTAACAGATCTAACAGAAGTGACAATGGTGGGTCAAACTCTCCCCCTTCTCCTAAAAGGGAACAGATATTTGGAGGACTTTAGACTAGAAAGGTTCCAGGAATACTCTCCAGGAAGGAAATTTCTGAAGACTTCTGGAAAAGCTTCTTTGACCGGGCCTGACCTGGTCAAGGGGAAGGGAAAGGGAGAAGATAAAAACTCCTTGCAGCAAGTTGGAGCTCTCTTTTGTGCTGGGTCCATCAGGGAAGACAGAACTCTTAGCTGAGGTATGGAAGGACTATATGCTAGCCCAGAGAGCTACAGAAAGCTTCAAGGTAAAGGCAACTCTGTAGAGATCTGTAACTTCCCTAGCTTTAGGAGCCTGTCCTATATTTTAACATCTGATAGAGCATGTACAGAGGGAGGGACAGAGGGATTCTGTTTTACCCATTTCTTTTGAACCTGCATTGCACCCTGTTGAGGTCCTACCCCTCCTCAAACCCCACCCTCCCCAGGTTCTACCTCTAAATTTCCAGGAATTTCTCAATCTGGAGCTGGCAACCCTTGTTGTAATATACCTTTTTACACACCATACAGATTGTGATTGAGTGCACTGAAATTAAGGGGAAAGGGGGAGGACAAACTCAAGCTACTCAACAACTAACCAGTGATCACAATCTGCAGAAGCTCTCCATAAGTCTTGCCTTTCATCAGCCTATTTGTGTAGACTACACTGTTGAACTAACCCTGTCCCCAAATACCTTTCCCCACCCTCACATGGCCATCCATTATGAATCACATAATCCATACTAAACTGTGCCATGATGTGAAGATCTGCCAATTAGCTCTCTATCGATCTCATCAAGAGAATTTAAGCTCAAACCACCAAAGCAGGGCAGGAGTCTTTTATGGCGGAGATGGCCCAGCAGAACAGACAACCAAAAAAGGCTGAAGTGTGACTCCTCGCACTTCAGGGTCAAACTTCCACCAGTCTCCTTCTACTATCCAGTCAGCCAGACTCCAAGGGACAAATTCTCAGGCTTTCTGAGAACTAAAGTCAAGAAAATCAACCTTGCACGGTAGGACACCTTCAAGGCAAGTTTCAAAAACAATGACTTTGGTAGCTACAGCAAAGGAGGACCAAAGTACTGGATTCAGATTGAAGCTTCCTGAATTCAAGAACTCTACACAAACTCTAACAAACATTTTATCTAAAATTGTGCAGAAATAAAGCAGAGTAGTGAACAGTGAGGGGAAAAAATAACAAAGCTAAAAGTCTATCAAAACGCTTCTACAGATAATGGCTCAGGGTTTCACATATTACCCAAAAGCAGGCTGAGGTCTTCAAGGCTCCAAGTTTCAAAGTCCAAGACAAGGTTTCCAGTCAGTAAGACCCACAAAATAAGACAGCATCCAGGTCTGATGCAATGGTCAACACAATAGCCTTTAGCAATGGCTTTACCAAAGCTCTCCTAGCTAGTAACCCTTCACACACTGTCACATAGCCCAATGGCTTTAAATAACAAGCTACAATGAAAACCTTTTCTTTATGGACCAGGGCTGGTGCTGGTCCGATTCTAATTAGCCAATCAGGTGTAGGGCAAATGATGTAACCTAATCACCAGACCTGTTGCTAAGGTGATGATCTGGCCAATCAAAGGGGCTTGTCAAGTAACCCGATGTTCTGTAGGTGCATTGGGTTCAGATGAAGAAACATCTTTCTCCCACCCATGATCTCAGGTGCTAACGAGATGGAATGCACCCTCCCCTGACTTATGTCTGTGGAGTGACCAGGTCTAATGGAATGACCTTCAGCTGGGTTACCTCCCAACTCTCTGAAGCTTCTAATGTCTTGCTTTATTTCAGAGAGGAAAAACAAATCTTTGTACTGGTTTGCAGGCTCCAAGTATCAGGTGCCAGCAGTCAGACAAGGCAGGGTTGTTCAGTCCAAGGTCAGGTTTCCAAGAATCAGACAAGGCAAAGTTGGTGGCTTAGTATCTATTGTACATGTTGCATCCATGCCTAACAGCCTCTCTTGGCTGCTTTTATAGCCACATGCCTAAGGGTCATATTCGTAGCCAGCTGCTCAGGAACAATCCTGCAACTACTCATCATCATTATCAGCAAGCAGCTGGTGTTGGGCCAGGAGGTGTGTACTTTGCCATCTCACCTGTAGCTCTGTTCTCAGCCTCTGTCTGTGGTGCTCTAAGGGTGTGGGTGACACTGGAGGGCTGGAAATGGCCAATTGACTTTCACCTGCTGAATCAGGGCTGGAGGTGACTTTCACCTGCTGAATCAGGGCTCTGCACCAATTGTTGGCTGTGAATCCTGACAAGCCTGCAGTTCATTTTCCTGCTGGTCGTCTTTTGTTAACTCAGGGCTGTCTACACAGGGCTCCTCTTCTCCTGAGGAGTCCTCGCTGTTGCTGAGCCCTGGCTGACTCATGACAATCTTACTTTTGCAAGGCCTCTTTACCTGGTCTAAAGCCTGAACCAATGTGGAAAACTTGAACAAGAAACTGCATGGGAAGACCACCTTTATGACACCGCCATTCAGTTCCTGAAGGAATGGCAGTGAAGAATAGGGTTTTTCCAC
This sequence comes from Gekko japonicus, assembly GCF_001447785.1. Lineage (NCBI taxonomy): Eukaryota > Metazoa > Chordata > Lepidosauria > Squamata > Gekkonidae > Gekko > Gekko japonicus. Next base: position 9,883 of record NW_015168886.1, read on the forward strand.
TAATAGCAAAATATAGGCAAAGGGTTCAATGGGAGAAAAATTGAAGTAATAGTTTCCCAAGAGGATTAAGCAAAGCCACTCCCTGAACTACCAGAACTAACCAGACTAATCTGCAAGCCAGTCCCAAACATTGGGCCTTCAGGAAGGAGTTTCAAGAGTTAAAACCTGTTCAGCAAAGTGTTCTCTTATGGAGCTAGATGCCACCTGCCCAGATAAAAAAGGAAAGATTAAATGATTGAGAAGGGAGCACTCACTGGAGTAGACCCTGATGCTTGGAAAGATTGAAGGTCAAAGAAGACGGGGACGGCAAAGGATGAGATGGTTAGACAGTGTCAAAGATGCAACGAACATGAAATTGAGCCAACTTCAGAGGACGGCGGAAGACAGGAAGGCCTGGCAGGAGCTGGTCCATGGGGTCACGAAGAGTCGGACTCGACTGTGCGACTGAACAACAACAATGGTTTAAATAGTTACAGAAAAGAAAGGAGAAGGCCAGGTTCTATTGCCCAACAGGATAGTTCCCATTGATTCACTACAGTTGTCACACTAGGAAGGACAAATATTTATACTGCTTCTTTGGGCTTAACAGAGACTGTCCCAGACCAAATTGAGTGTTACCACTTTGGTCCAAATCACTTTAGACAGTTACTCAGAGCATGGATGTAATGGGTCCTGTTTCCTTGTTGTTCCTATTTGTCCTTACAATAGTATTAATTTTGAAAATGGGCAGTTTCTGGAAGACTAGTGGCCAGGATCTTCCCCCGGGACCAAGGCCATGGCCACTCATTGGAAATCTTCACCTCTTGGATCTGAAGAGGCCTTACAGAACCATGTCCCAGGTAAAAAAAATTTCTTCTTTGCATGCCACTTGTGGATTTGTGTGTTACCTTGATCTTCCTGTGGGCCGGGGAGAACTCACGCTACCCCTTCTCAACTGATAACCGCAACATATGAAATAAAAAATGTACAAGACATAGTTGTGTTGCTCTGCTGTTTTATTTGTTAATCTGGTATGAAAAAATACAGATGTGTGCCAGATGCCCACGGAACAATACAATAACAAAAGAGACTAGATTAAAGCCATAACATCATTTATTGTCTGGTAATAGAAAACAACCACTTATTCCTTCATAGAGAAAAAAAATACAAAGGTCGATAAAACTTCACATAGCAGTCTGCTCCAGACTCTCTCAATCTATGTCCCTCTGATGGTCTTGTATCCTTATCCAAATACCCAAAAGCAGTCTGCTCCAAATTCAATCAATCTGTGTCTCTCTTTCAGTCAATGTTTTTTTCCAGATATCTAAGTGTTTCAGACCTCTGGTCTTTCCTCAGGAACAAATTCTATATAGGAATCTTACATTCAGTCTTACATTCAAATTGACACTTTCAGTGATTTACTTTTCTGTTAATCTATTTGGGCAGGGTCTCCTCGCTTATTTTCAAGTGTGTTGCTGTTGCCACCAAAGTAAAATGGACCCACACTGTGCCTCACTACCTTCGTTTACATTCTTGGATCAAGAATTTAGTGTATTACCAGACGCTAAATGATGTTACGGCTTTAATCTAGTCTCTTTTGTTATTGTATTGTTCTGTGGGCATCTAGCACACATCTGTATATTTCATACCAGACTGTCTTGGGACTGTGTGTTACTTTTGTGGGTTCTTTTGTTTGTTGTTTTGTGGATTCTTTTGTTGTGTTTGTATGCTTACTGCTCCTTGAGGAGTGCCGGGGGAAAGAGCAGAGGGGGCTGGCCGGCCGAAGAACAGGCTTCTGGGATTGATCCTTGCTCTGATCCTTGATCTTCTTTATGTTCTTTAATGGTCTAAAAAGAGGCTGGAACAAGGATATGGAAAGAACGCCCAGGCCCACAGACCCCTGCCAGCTAGTAATAATTGTGCAGCTCAGAGCAGTCAAACTCATTTGTTATGAGGGTCGGATCTGACATAAATGTCACTTTGCTGGGCTGGGCCATGTGTGCCATAAAGCGTAATGCCAGGTGCCGGAGATATAAACTTTGTAAACTCCATTTACAATGTTATTTTTTTTACTCAAAATCGAAAGAAAAGCAATCGATTCCTAGCAGAGAAAGCAACTGATTTACTGGGGAATCCACGAAAGCCCCAATAAATGTATTCAATCACACGCAAGGCTAGGTTTTCGCCCGCAAAGTATACCATGGGGGGGGGGGGGTATCGTACATTTTCAGTCTTGGCTGCCACCATAAGAAATAAGATCTTTCCAGACGGCAGGAACCTCTGTCCCCTCCCATAAATTAAGCAAGACAAGTTCTGCCCTCATAGGGTTACTGTGCCTAGTAATACCACATATTAGTTTAAGAATAGTAGAATAGTTCAAAAACACCCCACTTTCAGTGACTCAGGCCACTGGGAGGGAGTTTGGGGGGGCTAGTTCACACGATGGTAGCAAATTACCAGGGTAAAGGGAGCTGAGGGGCTCGGATAACCTGCATATTGGGTCCTGATCCCCCTTGTTGTTGTTCAGTCGCACAGTCAAGCCCGACTCTTCACGACCCCATGGACCAGATCCCTCCAGGCCCTCCTGTCTTTCGCCGTCCTCTGAAGTTGGCTCAATTTCATGTTCATTGCATCGATGACACTGTCTGACCATCTCATCCTTTGCCGTCCCCGTCTTCTTTGACCTTCAGTCTTTCCCTGCATCAGGGTCTTCTCCAGTGAGTGCTCCCTTCTCATTTGGTGGCCTGATTCCCCCTATACACAATGAATTTCCAGCTTCTCAGAGACTTCCAGTGCAGGAACGTGACCAAGAGGGGAGGAAGATCAGGGTACTGTACAATACTCCCTCTAAGCTGTGGAGTCCTGTGAGCAAAAATTCTACTTTGTGGGCTACCAGCGTTAAAGTTGTGAGCAGGCGATTTGGCTGCTGCATAAATCAGTTTGCTCTGGAGCCATCCTTCCTTTTCTTTTTTTAAAGAAAGAATTTTGTTATTTTTCTGAAAAGAAAAGAAAAAGACAACTACACATATAAAGACTAACATACAACAAACAAATAGCATGTCCCCATTATAACAACTTAGTGTTTGTATAAAAGGAATCATTCATTTCTGCACCCAAAGCAATTTAACAGTTAAAGTCTAGAGATTATAATTTTATATTTAAGTTATAAATCCTTGAAGATATTTCTCGATCCATTTGTAAAGTCTTGGCCAATTTTTCTCAAAAATTCCCTCTTTTTTATCTTGTAATTGTAGAGTTAATTTGTCCATTTCTGCCGTTTCAAGTAGCTTGTAAATAATTTCTTCTTTTGATGGAGATCATATACGTATCTGGTTTTTAAAAACACTCTGGAATAATATTCAGTAAAAACAATTCTGGTACAAATGGTACAGATATTTCTAGAATTTGTTTTGCAATATCTCATGTATCGATATTCAGTAATTTTTTGCTATCTTAAAGACCACCACATATGAAAAAAGAGCCAACACTTTGCTTACATTTCCAACATGTATTTGACATGTTAGGATACATTTTTGCTAAGTTCTCTGGTGTTATGTACCATCTAGAAAACATTTTATATACATCTTCTTTGTAAGATACAGCTTTTGTATATTTAATGTTAGTTTTCCACACCTTAGACCATTGGTCTGGAGCCATCTTTCCTGAGCTAAGACAAAAATGTATGAGCCCGAGGCTAAAAAAACTGTGAGCTAGCTCACACTAACTCAGCTTAGAGGGAACACTGGTACTGACTATTTTAAGGCCTGTCACCTCCCCAAATCTCCGGGAATTTCCCAATCAGGACCTGGCAACCTTACCTAGAAGCCTTGTTGTCTGTACTGATTAGGTAAATGGTGACAAGAGGCAGGCTCTTCTCTGTAGTACCATCACAGTTATGGAAACATCCCTCTATCACATATGCCTGGCATGTTTTTGGTCAAACGTCAGGTGCCAGTTTTAAACATCTCTATTCAACCAGGAATTTTGTTCATAAATGGGTACTTACACTGGTGTTTTTCAGTAAACTGGCCACTGACTTGTAGACCTGAACTGGTTTCCCCCCCCCCCCACTTTGTAAAATTACATGTCAGTTATCC